>NC_053025.1:468252441-468306525 GCF_003073215.2 Triticum urartu | reverse complement strand
GGCTGGTCCAAAATTCTAGGGTGGGCCTCTAATACACAAGAAATCATCCACGGATTGAATTAGGATACTAGGATAAGTAAAAGAAAAGTCAAGGTGTGTTCAAAAAGGAAAAAGGGAACATAATCCAAGCAACCACAAATCATCCACGGAATGAATTTGGAAAGTAGGATACGTAAAAAATCTAGACGTGTTGGAAAAGGAAAGAGAAAACGGAAACAAAGCAACCATGATATTCAATAACTCACGGGAGATTCCCCGCAAAAGCTAACCCACGATAGTTAATGGTAATGCATGCATCCTTTTCCTAGGTACGCCAAGCTCTGCCTTATCACGACCAGTAGCAAGATCGCTATTTTTCTCTCAAAACTATGAGCAGAATTGCTTCAGTCTTCCCGCAAAAAATGTAAAAAAATTTGCTTCAGTCCAAGTACCTCTCGGCCCCATGGGAGAAGGAGGGCTATGGCGTCCTACCTCTCGGCTCTCAGTGGCAACCCGCTAGCCTGAACGGGCGAAAGATGGTATATGCATCTTCATCGTTTTTCCATGTACACCACTGCCCCAACACGAGCAGTAAGAGACTCGATATTTTTCTCAAACTAGAAATAAATATGAAAACAAATATGCACTTTGTATAACAATGGAATTACATTACTATATACATATTGCTATAACTAAATTAGTTATATTATACTTCTATATTTAACTGATTTATACTCTACTAAGTTAACAACACAAGTCACCTCTAATGCATACATAGCATCAGTATGGCATTCTTAGATCATATGTTTAAATTTTAAAGTAGTTTTTTCATGAACCAAAACTAAACTTCGAATTCCTATTGCACAAAAAAATTTAGTAATGTTTTATCATGCCTTACAAATGAGTTAAAATTTAATTTAGTATACTCCACAAGAAAAGTTGAATAACACTGAAAGTATAACATTAAAATATACTCATTATATTTAAATGAAAGTCTAGCCGCGCAAATGCGCGGGTAACCCTGCTAGTTTTAATTAAGTCAAATGTCAAGTTCTCTACAACCGGATATTAACAAATTCCCATCTGCGACATAACCGCGGGCACGGCTCTCGAAAATTTATACCCTGCAGGGGTGTCCCAACTTAGCCCATCACAAGCTCTCACGGTCAACGAAGGATATTCCTTCTCCCGGAAAGACCCGATCAGTCTCGGAATCCCGGTTACAAGACATTTCGACAATGGTAAAACAAGACCAGTGTAACACCCACGATGCAGCTATATCTCCCACATGCCGGGGCACGACTTAGAGGCATAGCCGCATGGTAGTTTTGTCGCAAGAGGGGCAATCTTCACACAATCCCATGTACTGAATAAGAAAGGGATAAAGAGTTGGCTTAAAATCGCCACTTGACACAACTAACAAGTGAAACATACATCATCCAGAGTACAATCAAGGTCCGACTACGGAAACAAAATAAAAGGGGCATTAATGGATATAGCATAACCACATGTTCAAAACATCCTTAGTGAAGTATCTCAAAATAAGCATGGATCTCATGGTAGCATCAAGTTTACATGACATCAAAATAACAGCAGGAAAAAGACTTGGCAAAAACTAGTCCCTGAAAATAGCAACATCACGGAGTCTAGTTTGCATGCTTGTGCTAGTCACCACATAGATCACAAAAATACAAAACTTGCACCCCTGTAAATATGGCATGTTTTAGTTCAAAACACATGTAGACCTCAGGCTCAAAGGATGCACATATCAAATGCAACAAAAATGACAAATGACCATGATCTGATAAGTATCAGGAGTTAACATTTTATAGCACTCTTGCAATAATGAAAATGGCATCATAATTGACAGCAACATGCATGGAAATGCTGCTATCATGAAGAGCTTAACGAGACGAACATTTCGACATATCATAAGCATGATTTGCAGCCATGGTCACCGAGATATGACATGTAGAAGGAGGCTTGAAAATGTTAGGGACTGGAAAAGAATTGGTGGAAAATTATACCCTGTGGACGAAAACTGGACGGAGCCGAGCGGGATAGCGGGATGCGGGACGAGGCTCGTGTTTGGTACGTCGACGTGGTGGATCTGATCCATCTTCCATGGATCCGGTGACGAGGATTCCGGCGACTCCGACGAGGGTGCGGAAGCCAAGGTGGCCTCGGGGACGAGCGGATCCGGTGGTACCTAGCCGGATCCGCGTGAGGGCATGGAGCGGCGAGGCGAAGGCCAAAGGAGGTGGCTGGAGCAGCTGCCTTGGGCGCACGCGGTGAAGTCCGGTGGCGGGGCGGCGCACGGTCGCCGGAGTGAGGCCGCGGGGCGGCACCGGTGACGTGGAGGTGAAGGGGCCGGGCGGCGTCGGGCGGGGGACGGCGCTCTCGGGATCGGGTGGCAGAGCAGCGCGCTTCACGGTGGTGGCAGGGCGGCGCATGCAGCGGAGCAGGGCGGCGACCGGAGCGGGCGGCGGTGTTCCGGCCGCCGAAGATGGGTGCGGACGGCGAACACCGGCGAGGAGGCGGGGCGCTGGGCGACGGGGCAGGCGCGGGCCGGCGGCGCGACCGGATGGGCTCGGGCGGGCTGCGCCCGGGCTTCGCGGGCCGCGGTGGCGCGCAGTGGCCGACGGGCCACGTGGCACGACGTGAGTGGAGGAGGGAGGCGCTAGAGGTGAGGTGGTGGCGCGTGATTGGTCCGGGAGACGTGGCTGTAGGCGGCGGACGTGTCCGGCGCGGCGCGGATACGTCCGGATGCGCGGTGGAGGAGTGGATCTAGGGTTTCATCTGTGATTTTTCGGGGAGGGACACATATTTATAGGTAGAAGGAGATATGGGTGTCCAAATGAGGTGTGATTTTCGCGCACACGATCGTGATCCGACGACAAAGAATATGGAGGTGGTTTAGATGGGTTATTGGGCTGTTTTGGAGGGGTGTTGGGCTGCAACACAAAGAGGCTTTTGCGGTTACCCGGTTAACCGTTCGGGCACCAAACGGCCTCCAAATGGAACGAAATTTGACAGGCGGTCTACCGGTGGTGTACCAAGGCCACTTGACAAATCTTGACCTATTCTGAGAATGTTTTTCTCCCGCACACGAAGAGACAAGAGGGGTGTGACGGGTGCATGTGGGAGTGTCGAATTGTGAAACAGACAATGGGGAAAATGCTCGGATGCATGAGGCGAACACGAATGCATATGCGATGCTCATGATGACATGATATGAAATGCAAAACGAAAACAAAACCCAACCACGAAGGGAATATCATATCACGTGGCCGAAAATGGCAAGAGTCGGAGTTACAAATATGGAATGTTGTATCGGGGTGTTACAACCAACAAGACCGCCCAATGTGCCGACAAATCCCGATAGGAGTCGCACGTATCTCGTTCTCAGGGCACACCGGATGGGCAAGACATCGGTTTGGCTGAGACCCTGGTTGCCTAGGGGGCGCCGGACATTGCCCAGTTCGGACCAGCACTCAAAGGAACACTGGCCCGGGGGGTTGAATAAAGATGATCCTCGGGTTAATTACTCCCTAGGCAAAATTTTAGGTTGTTATTAGGCAAATGTTAAAACCAGGGTTGGGCCTTGCTGGAGGAGTTTTATTCAAAACGAACTGGTAAGGGGGTCCCATAACCCCAACTGCGTAAGGAACTAGGGTGGCAAGAGTGGAACAAAACGCCAAGCAAAAGTCCTAGACTTCCACCCTTTACAAGTATATAGATGCATTAATTAAATAACAGATATTGTGATATCCCAACATATCCATGTTCCAACATGGAACAACCTGCAAGGCACCTGCAACTAGCAACGCTATAAGAGGGGCTGGGCAAAATCGGTAACATAACAAAACAGCGGTTTGCTAGGAAGGTGGGTTAGAGGCTTGACATGGCAATATGGGAGGCATGATAAACAAGTGGTAGGTAGTGCGACATAGCGATAGAGAGAACAACTAGCAAGCAAAGATAGAAGTGATATCAAGGGTAATGATCATCTTGCCTGCAAAGTTCTCAGGGTTGTCGAAAGCCTGCTCCTCATAAACGTACTCGACATGATCCTCATTCACGAACTCGTCTCCCGGCTCTACCCAAAGCAAGAACACAAGAAACGGAACAACAATCAATCACGGTGCAATGCACAAGCAACATGATGCAGGACATGGCACGAAATGCAAGGTATGATGTGCAATGCATATGGGTACTCCTGAAGGGAAAAGATGTTCAAGGCATCAACTTGGCAAACCAAGCATGCCGCTGGAAAGATGGAGTGATTTCGGTCGAAGTCGATATAAGTATCGCTGGAAATGGATGCACGGTTTGCAAATGACGAGCAAAACGAGAACGATGCAAATCTGCGCTTAACAGCATCATAGCACTTAAGATGCAACAAGAAACTATGCTACAACACTCCAACATAGCAACAAAGCACATGACAGTAAAGTACAGGTGAAGCTCTACAAATTATGAACACTGAGCTCCTGCTAGAACTCACTAGAACAAGCCTAAAAAAGCATGGCAAAAATGCAAATGATAATAGCTTCACAGACTTGGTGAAAATACTAAACATGTCATAAACAGCATGAGGTAGCAATGTTTAGAGCTGGCAAAGAACATGCTACAGGAACATATCATCGCAAACAATGGCATGGCATGCTAGTACTAAAGACAAAGAACAAAACTCCCTTACTGAACTTTAGCCAAAGATGCACAGAAAATGAGGTAGCGCCCATGCAAACATGGCAAGTGATGTGATCAGTTTCAGACTTAGAAGAAAAACATAGCATGTCAGAAACAGATTCATGATATCAACTTTGCAAGCTCATGCCACTCACCATAAAGCATTTCATGACATAACAAGGTAACCAACAGTAAGTAGACACATTTGTGAAGCTAAAAATGGCAAGAGCAAGTTCATAGGGTGCATGGATCACTAGCAAAACACATGGCAAAAATGAACTTCATGTTAACATCTGCCAGCAACAATATTTAGCAAAAGTAGAGCATGGTAATGACAATCTAGATTACTCCATAATTACAACCAGAGGCATGAATGGATAGAGAATCACCATATCTTCAAAACACTCTTAATGAACTACCTCAAAATATGCATGGATCTACTTGTGGTCACAAGACAACATAGCAACATAATGTGACAGGAAAAGACTTAGCAAAATTACCGAGTGTCTGAAATCAGCAACATCATGTAGCCTACTGTACATGCATGTGCTAGTCACCACAGATCTCATAAAAATACAAGGCTTGCACCACTATAAATATGGCATGGAGGAGCTCCTAAAACATGTAGACATGATGCTCATAGGATGCACACCTAAAATGCAATGAAAATGACAAATCAGCAAGTTATGTTGAATTCCAGCAGACAACATCATATAACACTTTTGCAACGAAGATTAGGGCATCAATATGGACATTAACATGCATGAAAATGACACTAACATGAAGAGCATCAGGAGCCGAACATTTGGATATATCATATGCGCAAATCAAAGCTATATGCATGAAGATATGACCGGTCAAAGAGGGGAACATAATGTGAGAATTTCGGGACTTGGGAGAGAAAAACACCTGCGAGATCTAGGGTTCGCACGGTTCTCGAGGTTGGTCGATGCGGTCATCGAAGATGTGGCCGGTGAAGAGTGTGGAGGTCGCCGGAGGTGTCGTGGTGGCCGGACCCGGTCGCCCCGCGGCCGAATCTGAAGAGGGCGACAACAGCGCGGTGGTCGGCGGCGTCGGGCGGTGAGCGCAGGCGGCAAGGCGCATGGTGGCGGCGGCAGCGCTAGGCGGCGACGGGCGGCGGCGCGGGTGATAGCGGGCGGCGAGCGCGGGAGGCGGCGGCCCGAACGATGGGCCTGGGAGGGCCCGCTTCGGGCCGGTGGGCCGGTGCGATGGGTGGCGGCGGTGAGGACAGGTGGAGGCACGCGATTGGTCCGGGCGGCGGCGGCGGCGGACGTGTCCGGCCGACGCGGACGCGTTCGGTGGCGGCGGGAGAGAGTGGACTAGGGTTTTGCCCGGATTTAGAGGAGGGGGATGCATATTTATAGGTAGGGGGAGCTAGGAGAGTCCAAATGAGGTGTGATTTTTGCCCACATGATCGTGATCCAACGACAGAGAGTATGGAGGGGGTTTAGATGGGCTAGTGAGCTGTTTTGGAGGGGTGCTGGGCTGCAAAGAGAGAGGAGCTTTGCGGTTACCCGGTTAACCGTTGGGGTATCAAACGACCTCCAAATGGAACGGAATTTGACAGGTGGCCTACCGGTTATGTACCAATGCCACTCGACAAATCTCGGCCCATTCCGAGAAAGTTTTTCTCCCCCTCACGAAACGAGATCTGAGAGGTGCAACGGGTGCGTGTGGGAGTGTCGGATCGCGAAACAGACAACGGGGAAAAAGATCGGATGCATGAGACGAACATGAGTGCAAACGAACAACTGCCACTCTTCCTGAGTCAAGACCAAGAGGCGAACGAAGTAAGAGGAGAAAAACCCAACTCTGGCGGACGAGAAACACGAAAAACTCCAAATTCCGTTAAGAAATTGAAAACCAGCTACAGAAAGCAAGCAAAAGAACATATGTGTCCCGCACCTAGTCTAGTCTTCTCACCAGCGCGGAGCTAAGTGCTGCCACTAGGACATGAGAGGGAGCCCCCGTGAGGCCCGCGGGCAGCGCTCAGGAGACTCCGAGGCGTGTACAGCCCCACTCATTATTACGTGAGAGTGTCATGAGCGGAGACCTTCACAGGTGAGGGAGTCCTGGACTAAGGGGTCCTCGTGCGTCCGACCTATTAGACATGGGACGGACTGATGGGCTATGAAGATACAAAGACCGAAGACTCTACCTGTGTCCGAATGGGGCTCTCCTTGACGTGGAAGGCAAGCTTGGCATCCGAATATGAAGATTCCTTTCTCTGTAAGCGACCTTATGTAACCCTAGATCCCTCCGGTGTCTATATAAACCAGAGGGTTAGGTCCGTAGATATATATCCTCATAATCATAGTCAGACAGGCTAGACTTTAGGGTTTAGCCATTACGATCTCATGGTAGATCAAGTATTGTAATAATCATATTCATCAAGATCAATCTAGCAGGAAGTAGGGTATTACCTCCATGGAGAGGGCCCAAACCTGGGTAAACATTGTGTCCCTTGTCCCCTGTTACCATCGACCTCAGACGCACAGTTCGGGACCCCCTACCCGAGATCTGCCGGTTTTGACACCGACATTGGTGCTTTCATTTAGAGTTCC
Organism: Triticum urartu; assembly: GCF_003073215.2. Lineage (NCBI taxonomy): Eukaryota > Viridiplantae > Streptophyta > Magnoliopsida > Poales > Poaceae > Triticum > Triticum urartu. The sequence goes on along the minus strand of NC_053025.1, from coordinate 468,299,269 downwards.
ACTGTGTCGTCGTCAAAAGGATTGATGGCTCCTTCTACTATATTCAAGGACGCCGTCCAAGGGGAAGTCTACCTCCCTGGACAGATCTTCGTGTTCGGCGGCTTCGCACTGCGGGCCAACTCGCTTGGCCATCTGGAGCAGATCAAAAGCTATGCCCCTGGCCATCAGGTCAGATTTGGAAGCTTGAACTACATCGTGGATATCCGCGGAGATTTGATCTTCGATGGATTCGACACCGCGGCAGCCGCTCCCTGCCACCACGATGAACATGACGTAAATCTGTCATCGGACCATACCCAGGAGATAGTACCTGTAGCTGCTCTGGCCTTAGATCTGGAGCAGATGGCGCCATCTGAGGACGGGAAGCTCAACCCCTCCGCGAAAGTCGCTGACTCAGCAGCGCTGGAGCCGCACACAGACCTAACTTCAAGTGACATCTGTGTCACCAAAACCATGGACTCGTCTCCGGCTAGAGGTTCTGAACCTTGTGCGTCCGCACACCTCGAGCTTGATCGGTCATCGATCGTCGAATTCAGCTCTGCGAACATCTCCCGGCGCTCGCCTTTGGGCGACGTGTTAAACTCATTAAGAGCACTATCCTTAGCGGGGGGGCTCACAGCCGAACTATATCCAGTTTGAACCGGAGGCCGATGACGGAGAATTTCGCTTCCCACCCTGTTGGGGATATAACTATTAGGTATGACCCGCCCAGGAGGGGCCGGGTCATCTCCCTGAAGAATTATCGATTATAAAGCCCAAGGTCGCACGACGGGTCATAGATAGGCTTAGTAGCAGGCCCAGACCCGAAGGCGGCTTAAGGCCCACAAGCATAAACCGCCTTGTATGTAAAACTTGTAAAGTAAGGCATGAAAGATACGTCACCGAGCCGGACACGTTGTATGAGCCGGCCGGGACTCTGTAAGCCGCAGGGCATCGACCCATCTATATAAGGGGACGACCCGGCGGCGGCTTAGGACAAGAAACAACAGATTCGAGAGCCGGTCAAGCGTATTCGCTCCCCGCTCATCGAAACCCTAGCAATTCCACATACAACTGGATTGGGCTTTTACCTTCACCGTAAGGGGCCGAACCAGTATAAACTCCTCGTGTCCTTTGTCCTGATTAACCCCTTTAAGCACTTTGCAAAGCAACACCACCCGACACTTGGGGCTAATGTCTGCCAAAGTAATTCTTAAATGCAGAAATGACTCTTCTAAAAAAAGTCCCAAGTGTTTCACAGGTAACAACGCTTGGCACTTGGGGGCTAATGCATGGTATTCAGAAAGTTTTCCCTCTTGAGCCGAATAACAATATTAGTTTTGACTGGTTCATGAAAGTTATGAAGTTAAGTACCGGCTCATTCATGATGAATTAAGCCGGCCCTTGGGGACTACAGGTGCGAACTTATGCTAATCAGATAAATCCGATTAAACATTTTAAACGGGACTTGGGAAAAATCTAGGTCAGAACATCAACCTATATCACAAGTCTACAAACCATTCAAGTTTATCATAATCAGGAGACTTGGGGGCTGGCAGAGCATATAAACTAATGTAAGCCGGAGAGCATACCTCATATTTTAGTTGTAGCTGTTTGACCATCTCAATTTCAGAGTCACGGCTGGAATGCACGTGACTAAGGTAGCCAGATAGCATGTCACTAATACTCAGGTGAGCATAGTGAGAGATGTCAAACCACACTTTTTGCTTCTCCAAAGCCTCTTGCTTGGCAGAGTGTCTTGCCAGCATAGTTCGATTGCCCGGCTCAACGAATCTACTACCGGTGATTAAAACATGATTGTCATAAGTCTCCGGCGGGTTAGTGAGCTTGACGGTTCAACAGTAGATGGATTAAGAATGGTTTCGTCAACAGATGGCTTAGGAGGATCTGATTGAATGTTGACAGTGGGGTCTTCTAGTGCTTCAGGTTGTCCCGGGGCAGGAGTCGTCAGTGCTGGTTCAACGGCTTTCAGGTCTTCAGTCGGCTTAGCCACCCTGGCCTTCTTGGGCTTTGCTTGAGCACTAAGAAGAATTTGATGAGTCAGTATAACGATACGGACATAAAGATGTAGAAGAAGGATAACTATCTTTACCCAGGGGCAGTCTTGAAAGCCGAAAGTTGAGTTTGTGAAGAGTCACCAGAAGAACGAGAGATCTCCTGCAAAAGTGAAGTCACAGTTAAAAGAGCAAGGAAATAGACTCATTGATAAAGGCAAAGGTCAAAAATGAAAGGAACCTCATTGCCGTAGAATTGTCACGGCAGATGTCCTAGCGAAAGGACTTAGTCGTAGGGCCATCGCAACTAGGAAGCTTAAAGGGGTTAATCGGGACAAAGGACATGAGAGGTTTTATACTAGTTCGGCCCCTTACAATGAAGGTAAAAACCTACGTCTAGTTGTGTTTGGAATTGCTGGGGTTTCGAAGACCAGGGAGCAAATATGCTTGTCCTGGCTTCGAGTTGTTGTCTCCTCTCCTAAGCTGCCACCGGGTCGTCCCCTTTTATACACGGGTTGACGCCTGGCGGCCTACAGAGTCCTGGCCGGCTTACAAAACGTGTCCGGCTCAGTGACTTCTTTTACATGCCTTTCTTTACAAGTCTTTCCTTGCAATGGCGGTTTACAATATTGTGCCTTAAGCCTTTTATAAGTCTTAATAAACTATCGCCTTGAATGTTACTGGGCTTCTTTTGTGACCCGCCATTGGGGCTGACCCGGCCCCTCCTGGGCGGGTCTTACCTGGTAGCTATATTCCCAACACTCATTCTGGCATTTCCGAGGAGTTTTTGGTAAGCCGAAGGGCAGCTCATTGTCGTCACTGGTCCGGGTCTGACGGTGGCTCTCATGTTGTTGTTTTTTCAAAACAAAATGAGGATCTAAATAAGCCAAGGGGTGTGAAAACCTTACTTTTCGAGTTACTCGTCGAGGTTTCAGCCTTGGCAAAGGTTCTGAATCGGAGGAAATAATTACCTCTTCTTCTACTGCCTGGTTGGCCCCCGTGTCATCCTGGTAATAATCAGTGTCAATAAGGTTGTTAAAAAGCAGGCCAAGAGAGTCAAGGACTACCTCCAACTTAGAGGCGTCATCCAGGTTGAGGAGATCAGAAGCAGTTGGTTTCTTTTTGGATTTTCTGGTTGTCTTCTTGGCGGCTATTGCGGCGGCTCTAGCTTTGTTGGCAGCCTCATGATCATATTTGGCTTTCCAAAAGTCAGATTTGGCCTGTAGGTAAATAACAGGTTGAAAATCATGCAAGTACTTAACTACTGAAGAAAAAAAGGAGTCAAGGGGATTTACCTCTGGTGCCGGGTTAAGTTTGCAGAAAGGATTCAATCCTACTTTGCTGCAGTCTTCATATTTACCATTGACAAGAGTGGTTGACATCTCAACAATAGCTTCTTCAGTCAGACGAAGGGAGCTATGACGTAATGGATCGTCCGTTCCTCCGGTGTAGTTGCACATCAAATCATATCGGTGACTTAGAGGGATGATCCGCCATGCGATCCAACAGCGGATCAAGTCAACTCCTGTTAAGCCGTTCCCAAGTAAAGCTTGAACCCTTTTGATGGTTGGTTGAAGTTTCTTGCGCTCAGCGGCAGAGAGTTTGTCAGGGAGCGAATATTTAGCGTCAAGACGCTCAACACGATAACCCGACATTGGTTTTTCGTCAGCCGGTGATGTATCTTGGCAATAGAACCAGGTTTGATTCCAGTCCTTGGGATGTCTTGGCAAGACTACTAGAGGAAAAACAACATCCCGTCTGCGCTGAATTGAAATCTCACCAAGTTCTAAAGTGGGGCCGTTGGTATACTCATTCTGGCGGTTCAAGTAGAAGTACTCTCGGAAGAGTTCAACAGTAGGTGCTTCTTGAAGATAAAGCTCACAGAAAACTTGGAAATTACATATGTTTGATATGGAATTGGGTCCCAGATCTTGTGGATGAAGCATGAAAAAGTGTAGAATATCTCTGAAGAATTTTGAGCCGGGCGGTGAAAAGCCCCGGTTCATATGGTCAGTAAAGACGATGACTTCACCATCCTTGGGTTGAGGTCTTTCTTCGGCCGGGTCAGGGGCGCGATAGGACATAATGCTCTTCTCTCGTAAATACCCAATGGTGACAAAATCCTTCAGAGTGTTATCAGTGACTGTGGAAGGGACCCAGTTGCAAACTGTCGTTGTCTTTGGCGGCATGGCGAAAGGACAAGCTAAAAAGGAAGTAATTTGCCGGTTCAAGTTAATTGGTGGAATTACAGGTTAATGATTACAATACAGATGCGTAATGGTGGCTTAACTAAGGGCTAATGGTATATGAAGAAAACAAAAAGGCAGCATGGTAAGCCGCCATGATTAAGGAGATTCAAAAATTGTCAGCGATAAAAATTGGTTAAGTACTAAAGCAAACAAGTTTCAAAGACGGCAGATATTATTTTGGATCAACGGCCGTTCAGAAAAGGAAAATAAATCTAGACCTAAAAATCAGTATAGATGAATTCATAAGCTAGCGCAAGAGTTTTCTTCCAAGGAAAGGGGATCTACATGTATTGAAAGTGGAAGTAAAACAACTACCGCATTGGTTTTACGCCATTTTCACATCAAGAAGCTCACATCACAGCATGGAAGATGAACTGTGACGAACTACGGCATAATATGAAGAACGTAGAGGAGCTCGCGAACCCTAGTATGGATCTAAGGTATGGAAAGGCCAAAACTTACAGGTATAGATCTACCGCTGAGGGTCGCCGCCGTTCTCTGGACCAGTTCAGGCTGATGCAGCAGCCGAGCTTGAGGAAGATAAGGTGCTCTACGATGGTGGCGGAGTTCGAGTGGTAGAGGGGTTGCGAGAGGAAGAAGATGCTGGAAAGGGGGAGAATGAGGAAGACCGGCCGTGCCTATTTATAAGGAGACAGGCGAACAGGCAGGCGCGAAGAACGAGGAGGGCAAATGAAAGTTATCCAGCTAGATGGACGCCTCGATTTACGGAAAGACATTAAGGCAAAGATCCGTTGAAGATGACGTCATTGCAATTTCTGGAAATATTGGGAGGTAACGTCATGGCGGGTTATGAGGTTTTCATAGACAAAGGAGGAAGGATTTTTTCTAAGTCTTGAAGATTGACATGAACAAGTTCAAATCAAACTGGGGCCTAATGTTGGGGATATAACTATTAGCTATGACCCGCCCAGGAGGGGCCGGGTCATCCCCCTGAAGAATTATCGATTATAAAGCCCAAGGTCGCACGACGGGTCATAGATAGGCTTAGTAGTGGGCCCGGACCTGAAGGTGGCTTAAGGACCATAAGCACAAACCGCCTTGTATGTAAAACTTGTAAAGTAAGGCGTGAAAGATACGTCACCGAGCCGGACACATTGTATGAGTCGGCCGGGACTCTGTAAGCCGCAGGGCGTCGACCCGTGTATATAAGGGGACGACCCGGCGGCGGCTTAGGACAAGAAACAACAGATTCGAGAGCCGGTCAAGCGTATTCGCTCCCCGCTCATCGAAACCCTAGCAATTCCACATACAACTGGATTAGGCTTTTACCTTCACCGTAAGGGGGCGAACCAGTATAAACTCCTCGTGTCCTTTGTCCTGATTAACCCCTTTAAGCTAACCTCAAGTGATGGCCCCATGACTAAGTCCTCTCTCTCTCTAGGACATCTGACATGATATTTCCATGACACACCCCTCGCCCACTTAATAGCCACTATCGAAGACCTAACTGACATGCTCGATTACGGCTCCGACGACATCAACGGTATGGATGACAATGCCGGAGAAGAAGAGGCCCAAAACCCGCCGTTTACCGGACACTGGACGGCCACTTCCTCATATGACGTATACATGGTGGATGCACCAAAGGAGAATAGCGGCGATGACAAGGAAGATCCGGTTGAGGATAAACCTCCAGAGATACAACCAAAGCCCCAGCGTCAACGACGCCGCTCTAACTCACGTCGCAGCAAAGACAGCAACACCGGCACAAGAGAAGACAACACTCCGGACGGTGGCGAAGACAATGAAGACCCCGTTCAGCCAACTTCCGAACAGGATGAACGGTAAGATGGGCAAGTTAGCCCTGGTAAACAGGCCACGCACGAAGACTCGGAGGACAGTAATTATCTTCCGCTCTTTGAGGATGAGGTAAGCCTCGGCACCGAGGATTTTATCGTGCCTGAGGAACCTCTCGAACAAGAGCGCTTCAAGCGCCAGCTAATAGCCACTGCAAGGAGCCTGAAAAATAAACAGCAGCAGCTTCAAGCTGATCAAGATCTGCTCAATGATAGATGGACTGATATCCTGGCAGCCGAGGAGCACACCGCTGCCTTAGCAGCAGAAGTACAGAGTGGCCTTTTCAAGCAGAACTTTAATTCAGCGGCCGAGTTACCGGACACTGTCAAGAGAGTCCGGACTATTCTGCAGTAGGACACCTCGGCTCGTCAAGAGCTCGACTAACAATTCGGCCTCCGTCCCAGCCATGATCAAGCAGCGGCATCCGTACCGCGCGTACATAATTACGCACTCAAAATACCTTGGGCATAGACTGAGGCATAACTAGCTTGTGATCCACAATACGGCTCGACCGCCCCTGGACACACATACTTTCACTGTTTCCTTTTTTCTCCTTTTCAGGTTTGTTTTTTACAGGGCTTCCCTGACGGCTTGACCACCGGTTCTTTTTGAAGGATAAATACACCAAGACGACAAGAAGCATCGACGTACTGGGGAATTTTTAGGTGGTTTCTTTAACGAGCCCTTTACCTATTTTCAGGACCCACACTCAGCTCTCCTTTGGGTAAGGCATATTAAATAGCCTTCTGCTTATTGCACCACTTGTATAAATGCGCTTTAATGCACTACTGAAATTATAATGGAAACAGTTTGCGGCCCAAATTTTACGGCTTTTGCTTACTACCCTTTCTTCTTTTTCTTTTTTGATAACTTTATCAAATAGCACCCGTACACTTTGGTACGTTTGAATTTGCCAGGGGCTTCGCAGCGCCACACAACACGGCAACAAAGTCTGAACACTTTGTACAGTATAGTTCGGCACCCTGAATTTAGCACTATATGCATTGGCTCCGAATCATGTCTTTGGTCAATAGTTGGGTTGCCCGGCTCCTGTGCTTGCTACCTTACATTCCGTTATATCGGCTAGGGTAGTAAAGGGAGAACTACTGCGATTATGCCCTGGTTTACCCGGAGGAGCACCTCAGTAGAGAAAGCCGAAAACTGACTGTCATGATGCGGCAAGAGCCGGTCAGCTCTTCGGAGGTCTCAAATCCTTAGAGATTTTTTCTGCATTACGCGAGGGATTGGTACTTACCCGATCAGGTGTTTACAGCATCCTAGTTCGGATACTAGGGGCTGCGCCTATATTTTCATTGTCAAACTCCTATGGCTAAGTGAGGGTGCTAAAGCCGCATAGTCCGATTGCCTGGTTCGTTGCGATAAACACCTTCTTCAAGGACCAAACAATTGGATCAAGAGTGTTTAGATTACATCCTGAACACCCCCGTACTACCTACATGGGGGCAGAAGCCGACGATTGGCCAACTCTCAGATTTCACACAACACGGCCGCACAGGAGGTGAAATTTTTTAAATAACAAACATTATATTACATAACGACTTTGTTTCATCATACAAGGCAGAGACAGCATGACTGTATTCATTCGAAAATAATGTCATGCTCACATTGTGTCGCCACAATACGAGACCCCTCCAGGACGTCTTCCAAATACCGCTTGGGCGTGCGGTGCTCCTTGCCCTCTGGCGGTCCCCCGCGGTCGTAAGCTTGACGACGTCCATCTTTGCCCACCACACCTTGACGCGGGCGAAGGCCATGTGCGCGCCCTCGATGAAGACCTACCGCTTGATGACGTCCAGTCGAGGGCAGGCATTCACCAGCCGCTTCACGAGCCCGAAGTAGCTACCGGGTATAGCTTCGGCAGACCACAGCCAGATTATTAAATCCTTCATGGCCAGTTCGGCCACCCTATGCAGCTCGACCAGCTGTTTTAGTTGATCGCTAAAGGGCACTGGATGTTCTGGCGCAAGATATTGTGACCAGAACAGCTTCTCCGTAGAGCTCCCTTCTTCGGCTCGGAAGAACTCCGCAGTGTTAGACACACTGCGCGGCAGATCCGCCAATGCCCCTGGAGAACTCCGAATCTAGGTTAGTAAGAGATACTTCTTCTTCACATATTTGCTTTGCATACTAAATGCCTCACCCGCCACGATTTTCTTGGCCTCCTGGATCTCTTGGAGGGCGCCCTGGGCCTCCATCCGGGCCTCTTCCGCGCTTTGGCGGGCCATAGCGAGTTCGGTCTCTCGAGACGAAACGTCGCGCTCCAAGGATTCGCATTTCTTCACCGCATCCTGGAGCTCTTGTTGGACCTCATCAAGCCGGGCCTTGTGCTTCTCACGGGCGGCTTTTTCCTTGGCAGCTTTCTCCTTGGCCTGGGCCAAGGCTTGTTTAAGGACCTCGACCTCGGTCGCTGCTCCTACACATATCATGGCACTCCGGTCAATATGCATTATTTATTCTTTCCGAATATACAGCCAGTCAGTACATACCTTGCTTGTCTTCTAGCTGCTTCCTCGCTTGGCCGAGCTCCTCCTCGGCCCGCTCCAGTCTCTGCTTTAGTCCGGAGACTTCAGCAGTGTGTGAGGTCGCGGCCAGCAACGACGCCTGCTTATTCATAAAAGACATATTTAGTTAGTTTCCTGATAAAATAAATTGATCCTCTGCCCGGCTCTTCTTTTCGAACACCGGACAGTGTCTCAGGGGCTACTGTTTATATTCGAATTTTCTCTTTTGCATCGCTTACCTCAAAACCTGTCAGCAGGCTGCTGCAGGCTTCGGTTAGTCCGCTCTTGACGGACTGAACCCTCTCAATCACCATACCCATAAGGATACGGTGTTCATCCACAATGGAAGCGCCTCGTAGCGCTTCCAGCAGATTATCCAGTGCCTCTGGTTGGACAGAGGTCACCGACGGAATAGGTACACCCCCTTCTTTCGAAGGAGGTTGCTCACCAGATTCCGGAGCCGTATAGGCATTCGGACTTGTATCCGGTTGGGGGCCGAACTGAGCAAAGCCCCCATCCCCAGTCGCCATGGGGGTCTGCTCCCCATGTGTCCAGCAGCCGAGGTTTCGCCCTCTAGCGTCACCCAGGCGGCCTCCTGAACCTCTCCCTGGCCTGGGAATGTCCTTTGGGACAACACCTCATCGTCGCCCTTGGCCATGGGAGAGTGAGCGGCCGACAGTGATTCGCTGGCCATCGCCTTCGAATCCAACGAACCTCTCGATGAGGATCGCAGGGAGCTGTTGTGGGCCGGACTGCAATGGCATAAATTAACATATTAATATCATGAAGCAAGAGAGGCAAGATGCATGGACATATGCGGGTTTTTAGTTCTTATGACGTGGCCAGAGGCTTGTTTCGGGGGCGTCGCTCCGGGCTGCTGCCGACGTCCCACACAGAGATATCCGCAAGGGGACCCTTCCCCCTCTTGGGCGCCTCCGCCTCTAGATTTGTGGAGGTCGCCCTCTTCTTCCTCCCCCCATCAGGGGGAGAGGTGCTTTCTTCTGCCTCCTCGTCATCGTCTTCGGTGGCGGAGGAGAGAGTCTTGTCTTCGGACGACACGTCTGAAGTTCCCTTGCGACGGGGGCCACTCTGGACCCCCTTGGCCTTCTTCTCCGGCGCCTTATAGGGCGCCGGCACCAGCATCTTCGCCAGGAGCGGGATGACTGGTTCCTCGGGCAGCAGAGCCGAACATTGAATCCGCTCCGCTCTCTCCGTCCATACCTAGAAAAAAATTAGATATCCTCCTTGAAACAAGCAAGTAGAGGATGCATCTGGAGACGTGAAAGGCTTACAGCATTGGTAGAATGGGTAATATCATGCCCGCGGTCCGAGTCTATGGCTGGCAGCGTCTCGTTGCCCTTAAAGAACAACTTCCAGGCATCTTCGTGAGTGGTTCCGAAGAGCCTTTCCAAGGTTTGGTGCTTCTTTGGGTCGAATTCCCATAAGGGGCAGCTTCGGCTTTGGCATGGGAGGATCCGGTGAACCAGCATCACCTGGATTACGTCGACGAGCTTGATGTTTTTATCCACCATGCTTTGAACGCGCGTTTGCAGCGCTATCATCTCGTCTAACGAAGACCAATTTGGGCCCTTCTCTATCTAGGAGGTGAGCCGCATTGGAGCTCCAGACTTGAATTCGGAGGTCGTGGCCCAGGTGGCGCCGCGGGGCTTTGTGATATAGAACCACAGTTTCTGCCACTCCTTGACGGTCTCCACAAAAGTACCTTTGGGCCATGTGACTTTGGGCAGCTTGCTCACCATGGCGCCTCCGCCCTCCGCGTGCTGGCCATCCACCACCTTCGGCTTCATGTTGAAAATCTTGAGCCATAGTCCGAAGTGGGGTTGGATGCAGAGGAAGGCCTCACACACGACAATGAATGCCGAGATGTTGAGGAAAGAATTTGGGACTAGGTCATGGAAGTCTAGCCCGTAATAGAACATAAGCCCGCGAACGAAAGGGTGGAGAGGAAACCCTAACCCGCAGACGAAATGAGGGATAAACACCACCCTCTCGTTGGGCTTCGGGATGGGGACGATTTGCCCCTTGGATGGAAGCCGGTGGGCAATTTCTTTCGCCAGATACCCGGCCTCCCGAAGCCTGGTGATGTCCTTCTCCCTAACGGAGGAGGCCATCCACTTGCCTTGACCTCCAGATCCGAACATGGTTGAGTGCTTCCTTGAGGCGGAAAGAATGAGTACTTGGGAGCTGGAGCTCGAGAATGGAAGGGCAAATAAAGAGAGAAGGTGTAGGTGAAGAAAAGGGAATCCTTATCTCCTTATAAAGGCAGTGAATATCAAGCGCCTCCCCACTCGCCTTAAAACTCGCATGTTCCCAAGGGCTGTGTAAACGGCGCGGTTAGATTACCCACACCCGTATTGATGAGAATCCCACAATAAGGGTACACGATCTCTGCTTTGACAAGATGTGCCTATGAAAACCGCGTCTCGAAATGTGGAACGGTAGACGGAAAACGGTTCGAAATGATGACCAAGCAGACGTGATGTCACATTACTAAAAGTTGTCAGCGGATTGGACTAGTGCAATATTATATTCTCTTTGGTTGTGTGTGGTACTTGTGTTGCAGATCTGGACACGTTCATTGCGTCCAAAGACTACCTTGGAGTATTTGGAAAGGGGAACTGATAACCCACAAGTATAGGGGATCGCAACAGTTTTCAAGGGTAGAGTATTCAACCCAAATTTATTGATTCGACACAAGGGGAGCCAAAGAATATTCTCAAGTATTAGCAGCTGAGTTGTCAATTCAACCACACCTGGAAACTTAATATCTGCAGCAAGGTATTTAGTAGCAAAGTAATATGATAGTAGTGGTAACGGTAGCAAAAGTAATATTTTTGCTGTTTAATAGTGATGATAACAACAGCAACTGAAAATTAAATAAGCGAAGAACAATATATGGAAAGCTCGTAGGCAATGGATCGGTGATGGAGAATTATGCCGGATGCGGTTCATCATCTAACAGTCATAACCTAGGGTGACACGGAACTAGCTCCAATTCATCAATGTAATGTAGGCATGTATTCCGAATGTAGTCATACGTGCTTATGGAAAAGAACTTGCATGACATCTTTTGTCCTACCCTCCCGTGGCAGTGGGGTCCTATTGGAAACTAAGGGATATTAAGGCCTCCTTTTAATAGAGTACCGGATCAAAGCATTAACACATAGTGAATACATGAACTCCTCAAACTACGGTCATCACCGGTAAGTATCCTGATTATTGTCACTTCGGGGTTAACGGATCATAACACATAATAGGTGACTATAGACTTGCAAGATAGGATCAAGAACTCTCATATTTTGATGAAAACATAATAGGTTCAGATCTGAAATCATGGCACTCGGGCCCTAGTGACAAGCATTAAGCATAGCAAAGTCATAGCAACATCAATCTCAGAACATAGTGGATACTAGGGGTCAAACCCTAACAAAACTAACTTGATTACATGATAAATCTCATCCAACCCATCACTGTCCAGCAAGCCTACGATGGAATTACTCACGCACGGCAGTGAGCATCATGAAATTGGTGATGGGGGAAGGTTGATGATGATGATGGCGATGGATTCCCCTCTCCGGAGCCCTGAACGGACTCCAGATCAGCCCTCCCGAGAGAGTTTAGGGCTTGGTGGCGGCTCCGTATCGTAAAACATGATGAATCCTTCTCTCTGGGTTTTCTCCTTGAAAGTGAATATATGGAGTCAAGGTTGAGGTCGGTGGAGCGTCAGGGGGCCCACGAGGCAGGGGGCGCGTCCCCCACCCTCGTGGACAGGTGGAGGCCCCCTGACGTGGATCTTCCTTCCGGTATTTTTTATATATTCCAAAAAAAATCTCCGTTGATTTTCAGGTCATTCCAAGAACTTTTATTTCTGAACAAAAATAACACCATGGCAATTCTGCTGAAAACAGCGTCAGTCCGGGTTAGTTCCATTCAAATCATGCAAGTTAGAGTCCAAAACAAGGGAAAAAGTGTTTGGAAAAGTAGATACGACGGAGACGTATCAACTCCCCCAAGCTTAAACCTTTGCTTGTCCTCAAGCAATTCAGTTGATAAACTGAAAGTGATAAAGAAAAACTTTTACAAACTCTGTTTGCTCTTGTTGTTGTAAATATGTAAAGTGAGCATTCAATTTTTCAGCAAAGATTATAAACTAACCATAGTCACAATAACATTTAGGTCTCATGTTTACTCATATCAATGGCATAATCAACTAGTGAGCAATAATAATAAATATCAGATGACAACACTTTCTCGAAACAATCATGATATGATATAACAAGATGGTATCTCGCTAGCCCTTTCTGAGACCGCAAAACATAAATGCAGAGCACCTTTAAAGATCAAGGACTGACTAGACATTGTAATTCATGGTAAAAGAGATCCAGTCAAGTCATACTCAATGTAAACTAACAGTAATGGATGCAAATGACAGCGGTGCTCTCCAACTGGTGCTTTTTAATAAGAGGATGATGACTCAACATAAAGGTAAATGGATAGGCCCTTCGCAGAGGGAAGCAGTGATTTGTAGAGGTGCCAGAGCTCGGTTTTGAAATATATATGAATAATATTTTGAGCGGTATACTTTCATTGTCAACATAACAACCAAGAGATGGCGATATCTTCCATGCTACACACATTATAGGCGGTTCCCAAACAGAATGGTAAAGTTTCTACTCCCCCTCCACCAACAAGCATCAATCCATGGCTTGCTCTAAACAACGAGTGCCTCCAACCAACAACAGTCCCAAGGAGTTTTGTTTGCAATTAATTTCATTTGATTTGCATAAAGCATGGGACTGGGCATCCCAGTGACCAACCATTTTCTCGTGAGTGAGGAGCGGAGTCCACTCCTCTTGAGAATAACCCGCCTAATATGGAAGATACAGACAACCCTAGTTGATACATGTGCTATTCGAGCATACAAAATAGTATGTTTATTTGAAGGTTTAGAGTTTGGCACATACAAATTTACTTGGAACGGTAGGTAGATACCGTATATAGATAGGTATGGTGGACTCATATGGAATAACTTTGGGGTTTATGGAATTGGAAGGCTAGCAAAAGACTGGGAAGCGACCAGCTAGAGAGTGACAATAGTCATGAACATGCATTAAAATTAATCAACACCGAATGCAAGCATGAGTAGGATATAATGCACCATGAACATAAATATCGTAGAGGCTATGTTGATTTTGTTTCAACTACATGCGTGAACATGTGCCAAGTCAAGCCACTCGAATCGTTCAAAAGAGGATACCACCCTATCATACCACATCACAACCATTTTAATAGCATGTTGGCACGCAAGGTAAACCATTATAAGCTCGTAGCTAATTAAACATGGCATAAGCAACTATAATCTCTAATTGTCATTGCAAACATGTTTATTCATAATAGGCTGAATCAGGAACGATGAACTAATCATATTTACAAAAACAAGAGAGGTCGAGTTCATACCAGCTTTTCTCATCTCAATAAGTTCATCATATAATCATCATTGTTGCCTTTCACTTGCACGACCGAATAGTGTGGATAATAATAATAGTGCACGTGCATTGGACTAAGCTGGAATCTGCAAGCATTCAATTCAAGAGAGAAGACAAGGTAATATGGGCTCTTTGTTAGATCAACAATAATGCATATAGAAGAGCCACTTAACATTTTCATTATGGTCTTCTCCTATCTGACCCCAAGAAAAGAAATAAAACTATTTACACGGGAAAGCTCCCAACAAGCAAAAGAAGAACGAGAAATCTTTTTGGGTTTTCTTTTAATTACTACTACAAGCATGGAAAGTAAACTAGCTAAAAGCTACAACTAATTTTTTTTGGTTTTTCTTAAGGTTATCAAACACACAAGAAGAAAGCATAAAAAGGAAAATAAACTAGCATGGATGATACAATGAAAAAGTATGAGCACCGAACAACTAGCAATGAGTGTGTGAACATGAATGTAATGTCGGTGAGAAATACATACTCCCCCAAGCTTAGGCTTTTGGCCTAAGTTGGTCTATGGCCACGGCTGGCCTGGCGGATATCCAAAGTAATAGTTGGGGTCGTACTGTGAAGAAGCCTCGGATTTCCACTGGTTGGCAATCACCTCCGGATCCCACTGGTAATCAGACTGTCGTGGAGGATCAAATTGTGGTTCCGGCTCTGGCTCTGTAGCTGATGTAGGGTTCCGGTAGGCGTGAATGGCCTCCAACGGAACAAGGTACTTGCCTGCAGATAAATCAAACAAGGAAGGAGCAGGCAAGGTAATAGTCTCAGGATGATTTTTACCAAATATTAATTTGTACTTAAGCGCCTTTTCCCTATTCTTAACAATAAAATCATGTGCTACCATACTCTTATAATCTAAATAAACAGGAGGCAGCAATTTTTCTTCCTTCTCATAATGCCTAATAGGTATGTTAAAATGTGCAGCGAGGCGCGAGGCGAAGATGCCTCCAAGGACGGGGCCCTTAGTACGGTTAAGATTTAACTGCTTTGCAACAATAGCGCCCAAACTAAATGTGTCATCACGAAATAAGGCATGGCACAAAATAACAATATCAGGGGCACTCAGGTTTCCACAGTTTCCGCGCCCAATTAAGCATCTACTAGCAAATATAGCAAAGTAACGTAGAACAGGAAAGTGTATGCTAGTAATTTGCGTCGGAAACCTTCCTCGTTTCCCCTACAACATGGTATCAATAAACCCATCCACATCGTCACGATGTGGTTCCTCTACACTGCCCTCAAAAGGGATCAAACAAACCCGACAAAAATCACGAAGTGACATCTCCTTATGCTCATCATATAAATAAAATTCCACCGTAGGTGGTGAGCTCCTAGCATGGAAATGAAAGTTTTGCACAAAGATATTGGTGAGTAAGAGATACTGTTCGCGTTGGTCGTGGAGGAAGGCGGTGAGGCCTGCATTCTCAGCCAATTCATAGAAATCATCATAAATCCTGGCTGCTCTCAAGAAATTATCACAAGGCCATTCACACGGCCGAACTTCCGCGGTGCGAGGGAGATTATATTTGGCCTCTTATCCTCCTCACTTTGCTTATCCTTCGAGCTTCGGCTCGATGAGCCCCTCAAAAATCTCTTCATCTTTTTCTGAAAATATCTTGAAATTTTTAGTAACTTCAAAATAAAAGTGAACCAAACTCAACAAAATTGATAGCAACTACTCCCACAAGTGCCTAGAGGCAATATCATGCATTAAAAACTACTTTTGACCATATAAATTTGACATGCAAGCTCAAGAACAGGGTCACCTAAGCAGCAAAAATATGCAATGAATAAAGCACTAGAACAAAAACTAATTGGACCATTGGAGGAGTCACATACCAAGGAACAATCCCCCAAAGCAGTTTTGTGAGAGGTGCTTTGAGCAAGGAGATCGAAAATGGCAGCAAAATGAGCTTGGACTCGGGTTTGAGCTGGCTAGTGATGTTTGTGGGAGGAAAGAGTGTGTGGTAGCTGGAATAAGTGGAGGGGAGCCACCATGGGCCCACGAGGCAGGGGGCGCGCCCAGGGGGTAGGGCGCGCCCTCCACCCTCGTGGCCAGGTGCATGCTCCCCCTGCTATGTTCTCAGTGCCAGATATTCTCAAATAATCTAGAAAAAATCATACTTAATTTTCAGGGCATTTGGAGAACTTTTATTTTCGGGGTATTTTTTATTGCATTGATAATTCAGAAAACAGATAGAGAAAATACTATTTTTGCTTTATTTAATATAAATAACAGAAAGTAAAAAGAGGGTACACAGAGTTGTGTTTCCTAAATTCATCCATCTCATGCTCATCAAAAAGGAATCCACTAACTGGGTTGATCAGGTCTTGTTAACAAACTCATTCCGAATAACATGGAACCGGAGAATTTTCGAATAACACTAGGTTACCTCAACGGGGATATGCATGTCCCCAACAATAAGAATATCATATTTCTTCTTGACAGTAGGAAGAGGAAATTCAAAACCTCCAATCGTAATAGTTGAAATTTTTCCAATAGAATTGATACTGTGGACTTGAGGTTTGTTTCCTCAGAAAGTGTACCGTATGCTCATTACCATTAACATGAAAAGTGACATTGCCTTTGGTGCAATCAATAACATCCCCTGCAGTATTCAAAAAGGGTCTTCCAAGAATAATAGATATACTATCGTCCTCGGGAATATCAAGAATAACAAAGTCCGTTAAAATAGTAACGTTTGCAACCACAACAGGCACATCCTCACAAATACCAACAGGTATAGTAATTGATTTATCAGCCATTTGTAAAGATATTTCAGTAGGTGTCAACTTATTCAAATCAAGCCTACGATATAAAGAGAGTGGCATAACACTAACATCGGCTCCAAGATCACATAAAGCAGTTTTAACATAGTTTATTTTAATGGAGCATGGTATAGTTGGTACTCCGGGATCTCCAAGTTTCTTAGGTGTTCCACCCTTAAAAGTATAATTAGCATGCATGGTGGAAATTTCAGCTTCCGGTATCTTTCTTTTATTTGTCACAATTTCTTTCATATACTTAGCATAAGGATTCATTTTGATCATATTAGTTAATCGCATACGCAAAAAGATAGGTCTAATCATTTCAACAAAGCGCTCAAAATCCTCATCATCCTTTTTATTGGATGGTTTGGGAGGAAAAGGCATGGGTTTCTGAACCCATGGTTCTCTCTCCTTACCGTGCTTCCTAGCAACAAAGTCTCTTTTATCATAATGTTGATTCTTTGATTGTGGGTTATCAAGATCAACAGCGGGTTCAATCTCTACATCATTATCATTGCTAGGTTGAGCATCAACATAAACATCATCATTAACATTATTACTAGGTTCATGTTCATTACTAGATTGGGTTTCAGCATTAGAAATAGAAATATCATTGGGATTCTCAAGTGTGTCAATAACAGGTTCACTAGAAGCATGCAAAGTCCTATCATTTCTCTTTTTCTTCCTTTTATAAGCACTAGGTGCATCTACATTATTTCTCTGAGAATCTTGCTCAATTCTCTTAGGATGGCCCTCAGGATACAAAGGTTCCTGAGTCATTTTACCACCTCTAGTCATTACTCTAACAGCATTATCATTTTTCTTACTATTCAATTCATTGAGCAAATCATTCTGAGCTTTAAGTACTTGTTCTACTTGAGTGGTAACCATAGAAGCATGTTTACTAATAAGTTTTAATTCACCTTTAACATTAGCCATATAATCACTCAAGTGTTTAATCATATAAGCATTACATTTTAATTCTCTACCAAAATAAGCATTGAAGTCTTCTTGCTTAACCATAAAGTTATCAAACTCATCCAAGCATTGGCTAGCAAACTTAGTAAGAGGGATTTCAGCTTCATCATATCTATAGAGAAAATTTACCTTTACTACCTGTGTCGGGTTATCAAGACCATGAGTTTCTTCAATTGGTGATGGATTAAAACCATGTATTTCTTCAACAGGCGGTAAATTGAGACCATGTATTTCTTCAATAGGAGGTAAATTCTTAACATCTTCAGCTTTAATACATTTTTCTTTCATAGATTTCTTTGCCTCTTGCATATCCTCAGGAGTCAGGACTGAGAAATAGAATACCCCTTTTCTTCGGAGTTGGCTCAGGAGTTGGTTCAGGAATTGGATCAGAGATTGGATCAGGAAGTGTCCAATTATTTTCATTAATCAACATATTATTCAATAAAATTTCAACTTCATCTGGTGTTCTTTCCCTGAAAACACAATCAGCACAACTATCCAGGTGGTCTCTGGAAGCATCGGTTAGTTCATTATAAAAGATATCAAGTATTTCATTTTTCTTGAGAGGATGATCGGGCAAAGCATTAAGTAATTGGAGAAGCCTCCCCCAAGCTTGTGGGAGACTCTCTTCTTCAATTTGCACAAAATTATATATCTCCCTTAAAGCAGCTTGTTTCTTATGAGCAGGGAAATATTTAGCAGAGAAGTAATAAATCATATCCTGGGGACTATGCACACAACCAAGATCAAGAGAATTAAACCATATCTTAGCATCACCCTTTAATGAGAACGGAAATAATTTAAAGATATAGTAATAGCGAGTTTTCTCATCATTAGTGAACAAGGTGGCTATATCATTTAATTTAGTAAGATGGGCTACAACAGCTTCAGATTCATAGCCATAGAAAGGATCAGATTCAACTAAAGTAATTATCTCAGGGTCGACAGAGAATTCATAATCCTTATCAGTAACAAAGATAGGTGAACTAGCATAAGCAGGATCATATTTCATTCTAGCATTCAGAGTTTTTTGTTTCAGCTTAGCTAATAATTTCTTAAGATCACTCCTATCATTGCAAGCAAGAAAGTCTCTACCAGTTTCTTCATCCGTAACATAACCCTCAGGAACAATAGGCAATTCATATCTAGGGGAGAATCTTCATCATCACTTTCATCAATATTATCAGTCTCAATAATTTCATTCTCTCTAGCCCTAGCAAGTTGTTCATCAAGAAATTCACCAAGTGGCACAACAGTATCAAGCATAGAAGTAGTTTCATCATAAGTATCATGCATAGCAGAAGTGGCATCATCAATAACATGAGACATATCAGAATTTATTGATTCGACACAAGGGGAGCCAAAGAATATTCTCAAGTATTAGCAGCTGAGTTGTCAATTCAACCACACCTGGAAACTTAATATCTGCAGCAAGGTATTTAGTAGCAAAGTAATATGATAGTAGTGGTAACGATAGCAGAAGTAACGGTAGCAAAAGTAATATTTTTGGTGTTTAATAGTGATGATAACAGTAGCAATGGAAAAGTAAATAAGCGAAGAACAATATATGGAAATGAAAGTGCAACTATCCCTAGGTGGTTTTGGTAATTCCTAACAACATATAGCTAATTGAGCTAATGCTATTCCAAGATTAATATTTCAGGAAAAGCTCAATGTATGGCATGGCATGGATGAGGAATGTGGACCCTTCAAAATGTTAAGGACAAAAAGATTGGCTCAAGCTCAGAGCTCAACACTCTACATTTTATATTTTAGTGATCCAAGATCACATTGAGTCTATAGGAAAAGCCAATACTATCAAGGAGGGATGAGGTGTTGTTTAATGAGGTTCTTGCTTCATAGTGCTTAGTGATATGCTCCAAAACCCTCAACTACCTTCCCACATCCACATATGACCTAAACCAAAAGTCAAACTCAGCCCTACCGATTCTTTCTATCTGGCGCCACCGAGTTTCAAAAGTCATAGCCACTGCCACAAACCCTAGGCAAATCGGTCTCACCGATAGGGATTTCGGTCACACCGAGATGGGGTTGTAATCTCTCTGTTTCCCTTCGTAATGTTTCGGTCCTACCGAGATGAGCGATCGATCCCACCGAGATTGCAATGTAAACTCTCTATTTCTCTTTCATAACATTTCGGTCCCACCGAAATGAGCGATCGGTCCCACCGAGTTTAACTGACCAACTCTCTCGTTAGCTTATTACAAAAATCGGTCCCACCGAGTTTGTGTAATCGGTCACACCGAGATTACGTTATGCCCTAACCCTAACCATATCGGTCCTACCGAGTTGCATCTCAGTCCCATCGAAAACCCTAACGGTCACTAGATTTGCTAAATCGGTCTGACCGAGTTTTTCACTTCGGTCTCACCGAGATTGGTAAATTTTGTGTAACGGTTAGTTTTTGTGTGGAGGCTATATATACCCCTCCACCCACTCTTCATTTGAAGGGAGAGCCATCAGAACATACCTACACTTCCAATACACATTTTCTGAGAGAGAACCACCTACACTTGTGTTGAGACCAAGATATTCTATTCCTACCATATGAATCTTGATCTCTAGCCTTCCCCAAGTTGCTTTCCACTCAAATCAACTTTCCACCAAATCCAAATCCTGTGAGAGAGAGTTGAGTGTTGGGGAGACTATAATTTGAAGCACAAGAGCAAGGAGTTCATCATCAACACACCATTTATTACTTCTTGGAGTGTGGTGTTGTTGGGGAACGTAGCAGAAATTCAAAATTTTCCTACGTGTCACCAAGATCTATCTATGGAGAGACCAGCAACGAGGGGAAGGAGAGTGCATCTACATACCCTTGTAGATCGCTAAGCGGAAGCGTTCAAGTGAACGGGGTTGATGGAGTCGTACTCGTCGTGATTCAAATCACCGATGACCAAGTGCCGAACGCACGGCACCTCCGCGTTCAACACACGTGCAGCCCGGTGACGTCTCCCACGCCTTGATCCAGCAAGGAGAGAGGGAGAGGTTGAGGAAGACTCCATCCAGCAGCAGCACAACGGCGTGGTGGTGATGGAGGAGCATGGCAATCCTGCAGGGCTTCGCCAAGCACCACAGAAGAGGAGGGAGAGAGAGATGCAGGGCTGCACCAACGAGAGATCGAATCGCGTGTGTTATGGGCAGCCCCAAGGCCTCATATATATAGGGGAAGGGGAGGAGGCTGCGCCCCCTCTAGGGTTCCCACCCCTAGAGGGGCGGCAGCCCCAAACCCATCTAAGGATGGCGGACACAAGGGGGAGGAGAGGGAGGCGCAGGGTATATGGGCCTAAGGGCCCATCTGCCCTTAGGGTTTGCCCCCTCTCCCCTTCTAGGCGCATGGGCCTTAGTGGGACTGGTGCCCTTGGCCCATGTAGACCAAGGAGCATTCCCTACAGCCCATGTGGCCCCCGGGCTAGGTGGCCCCACTTGGTGGACCCCCGGGACCCTCCCGGTGGTCCCGGTACATTACCGATAAACCCCGAAACTCTTCCGGTAACCAAAACAGGACTTCCCATATATAAATCTTTACCTCCGGACCATTCCGGAACTCCTCGTGACGTCCGGGATCTCATCCGGGACTCCGAACAACATTCGGTAACCACATACAAACTTCCTTTATAACCCTAGCGTCATCGAACCTTAAGTGTGTAGACCCTACGGGTTCGGGAGACATGCAGACATGACCGAGACGTTCTCCGGTCAATAACCAACAGCGGGATCTGGATACCCATGTTGGCTCCCACATGTTCCACGATGATCTCATCGGATGAACCACGATGTCAAGGACTTAATCAATCCCGTATTCAATTCCCTTTGTCTAGCGGTACAATACTTGCCCGAGATTCGATCGTCGTTATCCTGATACCTTGTTCAATCTCGTTACCGGCAAGTCTCTTTAATCGTTCCGTAACACATCATCCCATGATCAACTCCTTGATCACATTGTGCACATTATGATGATGTCCTACCGAGTGGGCCCAGAGATACCTCTCCATTTACACGGAGTGACAAATCCCAGTCTCGATTCGTGCCAACCCAACAGACACTTTTGGAGATACCTGTAGTGCACCTTTATAGTCACCCAGTTACGTTGTGATGTTTGATACACCCAAAGCACTCCTACGGTATCCGGGAGTTGCACAATCTCATGGTCTAAGGAAATGATACTTGACATTAGAAAAGCTTTAGCATACGAACTACACGATCTAGTGCTATGCTTAGGATTGGGTCTTGTCCATCACATCATTCTCCTAATGATGTGATCCCGTTATCAACGACATCCAATGTCCATGGTTTGGAAACCATAACCATCTATTGATCAACGAGCTAGTCAACTAGAGGCTCACTAGGGACATGGTGTTGTCTATGTATCCACACATGTATCTGAGTTTCCTATCAATACAATTATAGCATGGATAATAAATGATTATCATGAACAAGGAAATATAATAATAATCATTTTATTATTGCCTCTAGGGCATATTTCCAACAGGTGTCTCCTAGATTGGCTAGGTGTCACTTGGGAGCCTCCGACAAAGATTGTGGAGTTGAAGCAAGGAGTTTGTAAGGGCAAGGAGATCGCCTACTTCGTGAAGATCTACCGCTAGTGAGGCAAGTCCTTCATGGGCGATGGCCATAATGGGATAGACAAAGTTGCTTCTTTGTGGACCCTTTGTGGGTGGAGCCCTCCGTGGACTCGCGCAATCGTTACCCTCCGTGGGTTGAAGTCTCCATCAATGTGGATGTATGATAGCACCACCTATCGGAACCACGACAAAATATCTGTGTCTTCAATTGCGTTTGAATTCTCCAAACCATTCCCTTTACATTCTTGCAAGTTGCATGCTTTACTTTGCGCTGCTCATAGACTCTTTGCATACTTGCTTGAATTGTGTTAAGATTGCTTGACGTGTGCTAAGATTGCTAAAATCTACCAAACACTAAAATTGGGAAAAGGATAGATTTTTATTTGGTCAAGTAGTCTAATCACCCCCCTCTAGACATACTTTCGATCCTACAAGTGGGATCAGAGCTTTGGTCTCCATTTGCTTTGATTTCCATAGCTTTTGGTGGTCATAGCCTTGGTTTCACAACCTGGGAGAGTATGGCGTCTAGCGAGGAAATTATCACCGTGGAGGTCCTTACTTTGATGGTACAAATTTTGCTAGTTGGAAGCATAAGATGAAAATGCATATTCTTGGACATAACCCCGCCGTTTGGGCTATTGTATGTGTTGGCTTGCAAGGTGAATTCTTTGATGGGAGAGAACCAAATCGTGAAGCTACTGCGGATGAGTTGAAGATGTTACAATACAATGCTCAAGCTTGTGATATCCTCTTCAATGGATTGTGCCCCGAAGAATTCAACAAAATCAGCCGTCTTGAGAATGCAAAGAAAATTTGGGATACTTTGATTGATATGCATGAAGGTACCGACTCCGTCAAGGAATCCAAGTTGGATGTGCTTCAAAGTCAACTTGACAAGTTCAAGATGAAGGATGGTGAAGGTGTCGCTGAAATGTACTCTAGGCTTGCTCTTATCACAAATGAGATTTCCGGCTTAGAAAGTGAGGAGATGACCGACAAATTCATCATCAAGAAAATCCTAAGAGCCTTGGATGGAAAATATGATACCGTATGCACATTGATCCAAATGATGCCAAATTATAAAGATCTCAAGCCAACGGAAGTCATTGGAAGAATTGTTGCTCATGAGATGTCACTCAAGGATAAGGAGGAGCTCCATAACAAGTCAAGTGGTGCTTACAAAGCCTCATGTGAAGCTCCCACATCATCAAGTGAGAAACAAACCTTCAATGAAGAATTGAGCCTAATGGTGAAGAACTTCAACAAGTTCTACAAGAGTAGAAGCAAGGAAAGAAGTTCCAAGTCAAGGTTGACAAAAGATCTTCTAGTCGAGAGCGAAACTGCTACAATTGTGGAAGACCCGGACACTACTCCAATGAGTGTACGGCTCCCCACAAGAGAAGAGAAGATTCTCCCAAAAGATGAAGTAGAAGAGAATAATCACCATCAAGGGAGAGAAGGAGTAGGAACGATCGATATGAACGAAGATACTCTCGGAGAAGCAAGGATTCGGAAAGGAAGGACAAGTCATCAAGGAGCTACACAAAACGAAGACATCAAGCTCATGTTGGTGAATGGGTATCCGAATCCAACTCCGACAATGACTCCGAGAGAAGCTATCACTCCGACTCCGAATATACTCAAGATGAAGGTGTTGCCGGACTAGCACTTGTGTCAACCAACTCCTACGACATATTTGATTCACCAAATTAAGGAATTGGAAGATGTTTCATGGCCAAAGGTCCAAAGATATCACACCCCGAGTATGTTGATTTCAATAGTGATGAAGATGACTTGTTAGGTGATGATGAGTTACTTGTTGACAACTATAGTGATGAATACTATGATGAAACGAATGACAATGATAAGGAGAAGATTGAGTCTCTAACTAAAGAACTAAACACTCTTAAGTTAGCTCATGAAACTATCTTAGGGGATCATCGAGAACTTTTAAGGACTCATGAGAAATTACGTTTTGAAAAGCTCAACCTTGAGCAAGAGCATGAGTTCTTAAAGGCAATCAATGATGATCTTCAAAAGAAAAGTTCTTCTTACATTGCCAAGCGTTTACTCTTATCCACTTACATGCCTCAAGTCAAGTCTAATAACAAGAACAAGAAAGATTCTTCCTCTAGTAGTAACAATAATCATGCTAAATCCAATGTTGTTGCTTCTAGTAGTTCTCTTGATTCCACTAATGATTCTCTTAGACAAGTTACACTTGAGAAAGAAAATGGCTTATTGAAGGGAATTATAGAGAAAGGTGTTTACAAGAGCCTTGCCGGGAGCAAGCAATTCGAGGAAATTGTACGCAAGCAAGGAAGGCACCGGAAGAATCAAGGTATTGGTTTTGAACGAAAGTTCAATGCCAATGGAGTTGAGTGGGAAGAAGATCAATACCCCAAGACGAAGTTTGTTCCTCAACAAGAGAAGTATGATCCTACTTCATCCAAAGGGACACAAGCTCAAGATGATCTTCCACCACAAGACCACAAGCAAAAAGGCAAGGACAAGCTTCAAGAGGAAATTGATGCATTTGAAGAAGCTCCTAAGGCCTTGGTCAAGTGGGTTCCCAAGACTACATCAAGTTCCACTTCATCAAGTATAACTACAACTCCGAGGATTCCCATCAAGATGGTGTGGATTCCGAAGAAGAAGAACTAGAGAGTCCTTGAGGGTGACTCCGCCAATATACTTCACTCTTATCATTTTGGCAAGAACAAGTGCAATCAACTTCCATATCTTGCACTAGTTCAAGGAGTCACAAACCCTCTTGTTGGTAAGACAATGGACAAGGTAACCTAAAAGCTTTCATAGACATCATCTTGTGTGTGCATCACTCTATGTCTATGGATATCCTTGTTTGTTCCTTGTGGGACTAACCCGTGTAGGTATTGAAAGTGCAACTCACTCCAAAGGATAGCTTCTAATGATCTACATCAACATAGAGCATCCACATCTTCAACACCTACATGAAGTCATCATGGACAAAACCCAAGGTTAGTTCATCCCTTTTAGGGGGGATCTCACATCTAGGGGGAGCTTTACTCTAACAATTGAGTTAAAGCAACTCTAATGGTGTGAACACAACAACGCTTTATGTAAAAGTGGTAACCCCATTTGTGCTTAAACGATGAGTATGACCTATGATCAAATGTTCTCATTTGACTCCTAAGTCAATATACTCATATATAGATGACCTAGTCATCGCCAATTGCTTGATAGATGCTAGAATTGTTTGTGCATGCTTCGCCACATATTTCATTTGCCATTTTATTGTGTGAGCATGTTGGTTGCATAATTTACTCATTCGAGGACATCCACTTGTTGTTTTGATTGATGGGTTTCCTTTTCTTTTGGCCAAGTGGATGGATAAGAATGCCTAAGAACCTTCTCTAGCTATCTATGCTTTTCTTGTCTCAAACTCTATTCATGCTGCATCACAAAATTTGATCAAGTCAGATTCGAACCACTCTGTGTAAGGAGCACTCGGAGTCCCCGATTCGTCATAGACTTAAACCTCCAAAACTTCTTTGTGCGTTTCGGTCTGACCAATTCACCCATTTCGGTCATACCGAGATCACTAAGTCGATCTAGGTTTTCTACCTCGGGGCAACCAATTTGAACCTTTCGGTCACACCGATTTTCAGTAACTACTTGCAGTTATGAATCTCGGTGCCACCGAGTTGTTCCACTCGGTCACACTGACAGGGTCAGGCTATATATACCCACGGGTCAAATTTTGGAAAACTTTCTGAACCTCCTCGACCCGCGCTTAGCCCTCTCTGCCTCCAGGGTCTCCGGATCGTCTTCCTTGTCGCCAGCCGCCTCCTGCCGTTGGTCTCCGCCGCCGTCATCGGGAATCAACCCCGCCGTTGCCGCCGTAGCGAGTTCTCCGCCGAACTAGGGTATGAACTCGATCATTGTGCTATCCCTATCTGATTCCTAGCACATTGTGTTCGCCATGTATCTTGCCACGATTGAGATCACTCTTATCTAGTCAAAACACTCCGTAGTTTAGTCGTGAATTAAGAATTTAGGGTTAGGTTTCCAACGAAACCATCTTGGACCCACCGAGTTGTGGAACTCGGTACCATCGATTCGGCTTAGGCCATTGCACATGTGGTTCTCGGTCTGACGGAGAATTGCAAATCGGTGTGACCGAGTTTAGGACTTTGTGAAACCCTAGCAGTCTCGGTGCCACCGAACTGTGACTCGATCTGACCGAGTTCACTAGTTTAGATTCCAACAGCTGCTTCGGTATCACCGAGTTTACAAATCGGTTGATCCGAAATGCTTTCTGTGGAAAACTAAAACTAAGTTTTTGACTCATTCTTTTGCAAAAACCTCTGCATTTTGTGATGCTTATCCACTCTATCTCATCTATATCTATTCACAAGGTCTGCTGTCAGTGTTTGCAATATGTCTGATCAGAGTGACGGCCAGAACAGGTCAGAGGAGCAGGTTCACCTGAGTGAGGGCACTGGTCCCTCTAGCAGTTCAGATGATGGTAGCAGGAGCACCCCAAGCAACTTACCCAAAGCTGCCACCAGGGCCAGAAAGAAGAAGACCTCTGAATCTTAGGATGAAGACTATGTGGCAGTTGAGGAAGAGGCCACTTCCAAGAAGAAAGTGGTTAAGAAGGAGTATAGCACTGCTGCTGTCACCAAGCCCGACATGAAGCAAAAGTTCCTGCCAAGAGAGCTCCAATTTCTAAGGCCAGAGCATCTACTCAAGAGACTTTGGGATCTGCACCCAAAGAGCAGGTTGTGGCAGAGAAGAAGAGGAAGGAGAGGGTCAAAAAGACCAGTGCTAGAGTGCTTGGGAGATCCTCTATCATGAGAGATTCTAAAGAGGAGGAAGAAGAAGATGCTGCACCAGCACCCAAAGCTCAAAAGCTTATGGGTGATGCCATCGGGGTAGGGGCTGTTCCATCCAAGCCTGAGAGACGATTTAGTGCTATGCATTTTCTAGGAACTTTTTGGTAACTTGTTGCCAAAGGGGGAGAAAAGTGTATAGATCATAGGCTTCGAGAGAGAGCGTTGCCTTTTATTCTCTCTTGCTTTGGTGGTTGAACTTTATTTTCTTTGCTTGTTTGAGATACTTTTTGTCTGTGTGATACTTGGATGATCACATGTGTTTGATCATATGCAACCTTAATGCATGTTGGATGATATTATCATTTTATACCTTTATGATCATTCACTTTGCTTGGTGATGAGTGCATGTATTTAATTATTATTATTTTGAGCGCTCCACCAAGATGTATATGACATGGAAGAGTAACCCATGCCTAACTCTGTGTGCATTTGCAGTCCAAAGCAAATTATAAACTATGCACAAATTTAGGGGGAGCTCTTGCTTTTCACATACTTCTCAAAGCGACAATGTTTTTCACTCTTATTATCATCTATCGAAGCTTTGATCTATATGTTGTCATCAATTACCAAAAAGGGGGAGATTGAAAGTGCAACTATCCCTAGGTGGTTTTGGTAATTCCTAACAACATATAGCTCATTGAGCTAATGCTATTCCAAGATTAATATTTCAGGAAAAGCTCAATGTATGGCATGGCATGGATGAGGAATGTGGACCCTTCAAAATGTTAAGGACAAAAAGATTGGCTCAAGCTCAGAGCTCAACACTCTACATTTTATATTTTAGTGATCCAAGATCACATTGAGTCTATAGGAAAAGCCAATACTATCAAGGAGGGATGAGGTGTTGTTTAATGAGGTTCTTGCTTCATAGTGCTTAGTGATATGCTCCAAAACCCTCAACTACCTTCCCACATCCACATATGACCTAAACCAAAAGTCAAACTCGGCCCTACCGATTCTTTCTATCCGGCGCCACCGAGTTTCAAAAGTCATAGCCACTGCCACAAACCCTAGGCAAATCGGTCTCACCGATAGGGATTTCAGTCACAGCGAGATGGGGTTGTAATCTCTTTGTTTCCCTTCGTAACGTTTCGGTCCTACCGAGATGAGCGATCGGTCCCACCGAGATTTCAATGTAAACTCTCTGTTTCTCTTTCGTAACATTTCGGTCCCACCGAAATGAGCGATCGGTCCCACCGAGTTTACCTGACCAACTCTCTAGTTAGCTTATTACCAAAATCGGTCCCACCAAGTTTGTGTAATCGGTCACACCAAGATTACGTTATGCCCTAAACCTAACCATGTCAGTCCTACCGAGTTGCATATCAGTCCCACTGAAAACCCTAAATGTCACTAGATTTGCTAAATCGGTCCGACCATGTTTTTCACTTCGGTCTCACCGAGATTGGTAAATTGTGTGTAACGGTTAGTTTTTGTGTGGAGGCTATATATACCCCTCCACCCACTCTTCATTTGAAGAGAGAGCCATCAGAACATACCTACACTTCCAATACACATTTTCTAAGAGAGAACCACCTACACTTGTGTTGAGACCAAGATATTCCATTCCTATCATATGAATCTTGATCTCTAGCCTTCCCCAAGTTGCTTTCCACTCAAATCAACTTTCCACCAAATCCAAATCCTGTGAGAGAGAGTTGAGTGTTGGGGAGACTATCATTTGAAGCACAAGAGCAAGGAGTTCATCATCAACACACCATTTGTTACTTCTTGGAGAGTGGTGTCTCCTAGATTGGCTAGGTGTCACTTGGGAGCCTCCGACAAAGATTGTGGAGTTGAACCAAGGAGTTTGTAAGGGCAAGGAGATCGCCTACTTCATGGAGATCTACCGCTAGTGAGGCAAGTCCTTCGTGGGCGATGGCCATGATGGGATAGACAAGGTTGCTTCTTTGTGGACCCTTCATGGGTGGAGCCCTCCGTGGACTCGCACGACCGTTACCCTTCGTGGGTTGAAGTCTCCATCAACGTGGATGTACGATAGCACCACCTATCGGAACCACGACAAAATATACGTGTCTTCAATTGCGTTTGAATTCTCCAAACCCTTCCCTTTACATTCTTACAAGTTGCATGCTTTACTTTCCGCTGCTCATAGACTCTTTGCATACTTGCTTGAATTGTGTTAAGATTGCTTGACGTGTGCTAAGATTGCTAAAATCTGCCAAACACTAAAATTGGGAAAAGGATAGATTTTTATTTGGTCAAGTAGTCTAATCACGCCCCCTCTAGACATACTTTTGATCCTACAGGAAAGCTCGTAGGCAATGGATCGGTGATGGAGAATTATGCCAGATGCGGTTCATCATGTAACAGTCATAACCTAGGCTGACACAGAACTAGCTCCAATTCATCAATGTAATGTAGGCATGTATTTCGAATATAGTCATACGTGCTTATGGAAAAGAACTTGCATGACATCTTTTGTCCTACCCTCCCGTGGCAGTGGAGTCCTATTGAAAACTAAGGGATATTAAGGCCTCCTTTTAATAGAGTACCGGACCAAAGCATTAACACATAGTGAATACATGAACTACTCAAACTACGGTCATCACCGGTAAGTATCCCGATTATTGTCACTTCGGGGTTAACGGATCATAACACATAATAGATGACTATATACTTGCAAGATAGGATCAAGAACTCTCATATTTTGATGAAAACATAATAGGTTCAGATCTGAAATCATGGAACTTGGGCCCTAGTGACAAGCATTAAGCATAGCAAAGTCATAGCAACATCAATCTCAGAACATAGTGGATACTAGGGATCAAACCCTAACAAAACTAACTCGATTACATGATAAATCTCATCCAACCCATCACCGTCCAGCAAGCCTACGATGGAATTACTCACGCACGGTGGTGAGCATCATGAAATTGGTGATGGAGGAAGGTTGATGATGATGATGGCGACGGATTCCCCTCTCCGGAGCCCCGAACGGACTCCAAATCAGCCCCCCCCCCCCGAGAGAGTTTAGGGCTTGGTGGCGGCTCTGTATCATCATAAAACGCGATGAATCCTTCTCTTTGGGTTTCTCTCTCCCCAAAAGTGAATATATGGAGTCAAGGTTGAGGTCGGTGGAGTGTCAGGGGGCCCACGAGGCAGGGGGCACGCCGCCCACACTCGTGGACAGGTGGAGGCCCCCCTGACGTGGATCTTCCTTCCAGTATTTTTTATATATTCCAAAATAATTCTCCGTTGATTTTCAGGTCATTCCGAGAACTTTTATTTCTGCACAAAAATAACACCATGGCGATTCTGCTGAAAACAGCGTGAGTCCGGATTAGTTCCATTCAAATCATGCAAGTTAGAGTCCAAAACAAGGGCAAAAGTATTTGGAAAAGTAGATACGATGGAGACGTATCAGGAACCCGCCTTGCAATGCCGAAGACAATTTGCGCGCCGGACACCTCTTCATTGAAGCCTGGTTCAGGGGCTACTAAGGGAGTCCTGGACTAAGGGGTCCTCGGGCGTCCGACCTATTAGACATGGGCCGGACTGATGGGCTGTGAAGATACAAAGACCGAAGACTCTACCCATGCCCGGATGGGGCTCTCCTTGACGTGGAAGGCAAGCTTGGCGTCCGAATATGAAGATTCCTTTCTCTGCAACCGATCTTATGTAACCCTAGATCCTTCCGGTGTCTATATAAACCGGAGGGTTAGGTCCGTAGATATATATCCTCATAATGATAGTCAGACAGTCTAGACTTTAGGGTTTAGCCACTACAATCTTGTGGTAGATCAACTCTTGTAATACTCATATTCATCAAGATCAATCAAGCAGGAAGTAGGGTATTACCTCCATAGAGAGGGCCCGAACCTGGGTAAACATTGCGTCCCTTGTCTCCTATTACCATCGACCTTAGACGCACGGTTCAGGACCCCCTACCCGAGATCCGCCAATTTTGACACCGACAACAGGCACTGGGCCTTGCTTCATGGGTAGAACTTGCAGAGGTGCTAGATGTCAGGCGTTCTGGATGGGAATCCCGTCCTGCGTCTCCAGGCACGCGGCGCCAGGCATGGAGATGCGGAGATCCTGAACGGTCCCTCCCACATGGGTAAGAGCTTGTGCATCCCCTCCCTGGAGAGTACTCGCCTTAAGACGAGATCACCCACCTCGAGCGTCCTGGAGCGGACGCTGCGGCCGTGATACCACCACAGCGTCTGCTGGTACCTTGCTGCTCGGTGTGAGGCTTGGCAGCGGTGTTCCTCCCCCAGCACGAGGTCCATCCCCTACGAGGCGTCCTGGCGTGCCTCGTCAAACGCCAAGACCCGCGCGGAGCGATGCCTGACCTCGTGAGGGAGAATCGCTTCTGCTCCGTAGACGAGGAAGAACGGAGTCTCGCCTGTTGGCTTGGTCGCGGTGGTGTGGATGGATGATGACCCACAAGTATAGGGGATCAATTATAGCTCTTTTTGATAAGTAAGAGCGTCGAACCCAACTAGGAGCAGAAGGAAATGACAAGTAGTTTCAGGTAAGGTATTGTCTGCAAGTGCTGAACTTGTAAGTAGCGGAGTAGTTTGATAGCAAGATAATTTGTAACGAGCAAGTAACGATAATAGTAACAAAAGTGCAGAAAGGTAGCCCAATCCTTTTGAGGCAAAGGACAGGCCAAAACGGTCTCTTATGATAAGCAAAGCGTTCTTGAGGGTACACGGGAATTTCATCTAGTCACTTTCATCATGTTGGTTTGATTTGTGTTCACTACTTTGATAATTTGATATGTGGGTGGACCGGTACTTAGGTGTTGTTCTTACTTGAAAAAGCCTCCTACTTATGATTAACCCTCCCGCAAGCATCCGCAACTATAGAAAAACATTAAGAATAAATTCTAACCATGGCATTAAACTTTTGGATCCAATCGGTCCCTTACGAAATAGCGCATAAATAGGGTTTAAGCTTCTGTCACTCTCGCAACCCACCATCTAATTGCTACTCCACAATGCATTTTCTTAGGCCCAAATATGGTGAAGTGTCATTTAGTTGACGCTCACATGACACCACTAAGGGAATAACAACATACATACTATCAAAATATCAAACACATATCAAGTTCACATGATTACTTGCAACATGATTTCTCTCGTGACCTCAAGAACAAAAGTAACTACTCACAAATGATAAACATGTTCATGATGAGAGGGGTATTAAATAGCATAATGGATCTAAACATATAATCTTCCACCAAATAAACCATATAGTAATCAATTGTAATCAACACTACTAGTCACCCACAAGTACAATCTATAGTTCCGGCACCAAGATTGAACACAAGAGATGCACTTGGGTTTGAGTGGAGATGGTGATGTTGAAGATGTTGATGGAGATTTCCCTCCCCAAGATGGGAGAGTTGTTGGTGATGATGATGACGATGATTTCCCCTGCCGGGAGGGAAGTTCCCCCGGCGGAATCGCTCCACCGGAGGGCAAAAGTGCTCATGCAGATGAAGCCATCTAGCTACTAACTACGGACTCAAAGGTCTACAAAGAACTACTCATGCATCATCAGAGAGGCACCAATGGAGGTGGTGAACCCCATCCGAGATGGTGTCTAGATTGGATCTTGTCGGGGATATACCCCGCGGTATAACCCGGCCGGATGTATGACCCGGTTGGATCTTGGTGACTCACTGGTGACCCACCCGGAGCTTGGCAATGCATGGGTAACCCGCCTGATCTTGGCGACTCATTAGTAACCCGGCGGGCGGGTCTGACAGACGATAAGGACCAAGGCCCAATAGGCCGGGTCATATGAAGGTGGGCCGGCTTAAGAGGAAAGGCATAAGGAATATTCTCCTACAAAGGAAGCAAGACTAGGACTCCACTTGTAATAGAGTAATCCTAATCCTACTAGGACTAGTCATGTAAACCGCCCCTTCAACATATATAAGAAGGGGCAGGGCACCCCAAGAGGGACGGCGAAAAAGAATCGCTAAGGCTAGACACAACTAAAGGGGAGCCGGCTTAAGCGGCGACTCCCTCATGAGCATAATGAGACCTGGCCACAAATAGCATGTAGGGCTATTACCGAATGATGTTTCCCGAGGCCCGAAGCTGTCTAAATCCTTGTCTTGTGTGTTGATCCGCCTCACGTCTCTCATCCCAATCAACCCTCTCAAGCTAGCACATAGATGCGTTGGCCTTACGACTAAGTCCTCACACTAGGACATCTGCCGTGACAATTCCACAACAGTTGGCGCCCACCGTAAGGCCTGCGCACGGTGGTGATGAGTTCTTGGAGGGTCTCTCCCAGAGATCGAGAAGTTCGCGATTTGCCGGGTAGAGAAGAGTCGGTGCAGAAGGATCTAAATTAATTCTAAGTTTATCAGTGAAGATTAAAAAAGTTTTTGAAGCTGCATAAACCAGATGAGTGTCAAAAGGTAAATTCAACGTCGACCGGCCAAACACGTCTGCCCAACAATATCTGTTGAACCCTAGAAATAGGGTAACGTCTGGGAGCACAGCCGCCGTTCTGCGATCTATCACAAATATCGCCGAGACCGACAGAAGTTCAAGGAGATCGAAACCGTTTCCTTCACGGGCTGCTCGCCTAATTAAACGGTCAGATCAACCCCTTGAAGGTAGCAGTCGTTCGGTGAGGTTGCTGGTACCCCTCACTTCAAGTTCTGAGGTGATTCACCGGTGTACTGCGCAATGAATCTTCAAAGCCAGCGGACATCTACTAGTGGTCCTACAAAACGTCAAATTAATCTACAGTCCACACGAAGGCCGAAGCCAACTCCAGCCATCAAGTGTTTTCAACTAGTACTCCTGCTCATCACATGGAGGCTACAGGGCCATGGCGTGGAAAGGCGGTATCTCTGGCAGTCCGAGACAAAAAGAAAGGAAAGAAAGAAGGCTATCTAGTCACGCTAAGCGATTGATCGATCCATTGAAAAAAAACGCCATGACCAGGAAGACTCAGAGACAGATACGGTGACTGCAGTTTTGTTTCGAGCGGCCTGCCGCCGACGTACCTTGAGCCACCGGCGCCCCTAGCGCACGTCCTGAGCCGCCGGTCCCTGCTGTCGCTCCCCTTGCCGCAGCCTCTGCTAAGTTGCCGGCCACCGCCGTTGTCCATTACAATGAGCCGCCTAGCATCTGCGGTGACCCGCTGCTCCGAGTTGCCTGCTCAAATCGCCGTAGCTCTGCCTCGCGGCCATCGTCGAGCCACCGGGTCTGCTGTGTCTTTCTACAAGCCGGCCGGCTGCCATGGATGGATCCACCAGGTGACTTCTCCCGCGTGTGACCTGCCACTATTGGCTGCGGCTCACGTTAAGCCGCCGGACCCTCCGCGTGCAAGACACCGCTTCCGAGCTGCCCGACTCCATAGCCGCGCCCCGCGCTAGCTCCGACCCACCGATGTGGCGTTACCCGGCCATTCAAGCCGCTCAAATCACCAGCTCTGCCCTATTTGAGCCGCCGCTGCCGCTGTGGCCTGGACTCACCTCCGTGCTCGCCTCTACCGCACGTGGCTGTCATAACGGCCTCAGTTCTGAACAGCCAACGCCCCTCCGCAACTGCGGCACCAGTGTCAAGCTGCCACTGCCATTTTCTAAAGCTTCCTACTGAACATTAAAGGTCACCAAGTCAGCGCAAGTTTCAGTGTTCGGTTGTGGTGCAGAGTAGGGCGTATATTCAGAAGAATATCACATGGGCGCTCCTCTCACTACTACTATTATTCGGTGTATAAAGCAAAATAGTCCCAGTTAAATGAAACACCTGCTGAGGATCATCTGTACTAGTTGACGTACATCCAAAAATTATCAAGACGGATAAGGAGAAATACCAGCCTCCGCCCGCTACTGACGCTTTGTCCATGAGTGAATAGCAACAACACGGCACTTGATCGCTGAGGCTACCACTGACGGACACCGTTTAGGATCATAAGGTCCAAAACTCCAAATACATCAGGTGATATCCATCTAGACTATTTTAAATAGCACATATTTTTTATTTTGAGAACAATTACGCCGGTTTGTCATATTGTTTATGTAGGTGTAGGATTGAAAGTACGTCTAGAGGGGGGTAATTAGACTATTTGACCAAATAAAAATCTAGCCGTTTTCCAATTTTAGTTCTTGGCAGATTTTAGTTATCTTAGTACAAGTCAAGCAATCTCCACACAATTCAAACAAGCATGCAAAATAGTATATGAGCAGCGGAAAGTAAAGCATGCAACTTGTAAGAATGTAACGGAAGGGTTTGGAGGATTCAAACGCAATTGGAGACACGGATGTTTTTGTCGTGGTTCCGATAGGTGGTGCTACCGTACATCCACGTTGATGGAGACTTCAACCCACGGAGGGTAACGGTTGCGCGAGTCCACGGAGGGCTCCACCCACGAAGGGTCCACGAAGAAGCAACCTTGTCTATTCCATCACGGCCGTCGCCCACGAAGGACTTGCCTCACTAGCGGTAGATCTTCACGAAGTAGGCGATCTCCTTGCCCTTACAAACTCCTTGGTTCAACTCCACAATCTTGTCGGAGGCTCTCAAGTGACACCTAGCCAATCTAGGAGACACCACTCTCCAAGAAGTAACAAATGGTGTGTTGATGATGAACTCCTTGCTCTTGTGCTTCAAATGATAGTCTTCCCAACACTCAACTCTCTCTCACAGGATTTGGATTTGGTGGAAATTTCAAATGATAGTCTTCCCAACACTCAACTCTCTCTCACAGGATTTGGATTTGGTGGAAAGAAGATTTGAGTGGAAAGCAACTTGGGAAGGCTAGAGATCAAGATTCATATGGTTGGAATGAAATATCTTGACCTCAACACAAGTGTAGGTGGTTCTCTCTCAGAAAATGTGTATTGGAAGTGTAGGTATGTTCTGATGGCTCTCTCCACGAATGAAGAGTGGGTGGAGGGGTATATATAGCCTCCACACAAAATCTAACCGTTACACACAATTTGCCAAACTCGGTGGGACCGAATGGTTAAACTCGGTCGGACCGATTCAGCAAACCTAGTGACCGTTAGGATTTTCGGTGGGACTGAGATGCAACTCGGTAGGACCGATATGGTTAGGGTTAGGGCATAACGTAATCTCGGTGTGACCGATTACACAAACTCGGTAGGACCGATTTTGGTAATAAGCTAATCAGAGAGTTGGTCAGGTAAACTCGGTGGGACCGATTCGCTCATCTCGGTGAGACCGAAGTGTTACAAAAGGAAAACAGAGAGTTTACATTGCAATCTCGGTGGGACCGATCGCTCATCTTGAAGGAAATATGCCCTAGAGGCAATAATAAAGTTATTATTTATTTCCTTATATCATGATAAAAGTTTATTATTCATGCTAGAATTGTATTAACCGGAAACATAATACATGTGTGAATATATAGACAAACAGAGTGTCACTAGTATGCCTCTACTAGACTAGCTTGTTAATCAAAGATGGTTATGTTTCCTAACCATAGACAAAGAGTTGTCATTTTATTAACAGGATCACATCATTAGTTGAATGATCTGATTGACATGACCCATTCCATTAGCTTAGCACCCGATCGTTTAGTATGTTGCTATTGCTTTCTTCATGACTTATACATGTTCCTATGACTATGAGATTATGCAACTCCCGTTTGCCAGAGGAACACTTTGTGTGCTACCAAACGTCACAACGTAACTGGGTGATTATAAAGGGGCTCTACAGGTGTTTTCCAAAGGTACATGTTGGGTTGGCGTATTTCGAGATTAGGATTTGTCACTCCGATTGTCGCAGAGGTATCTCTGGGCCCTCTCAGTAATGCACATCACTTAAGCCTTGCAAGAATTGCGACTAATGAGTTAGTTGCGGGATGATGTATTACAGAACGAGTAAAGAGACTTGCTGGTAACGAGATTGAACTAGGTATGGGATACCGACGATCGAATCTCGGGCAAGTAGCATACCGATGACAAAGGGAACAACGTATGTTGTTATGCGGTCTGACCGATAAAAGATCTTCGTAGAATATGTAGGAGCCAATATGATCATCCAGGTTCCGCTATTAGTTATTGACCGGAGACGTATTTCGGTCATGTCTACATTGTTCTCGAACCCGTAGGGTCCGCACGCTTAAGGTTACGATGACATTTATATTATGAGTTTATACATTTTGATATACCGAAGGTTGTTCGGAGTCCCGGATGTGATCACGGACATGACGAGGAGTCTCGAAATGGTCGAAACATAAAGATTGATATATTGGAAGCCTATGTTTGGATATCGGAAGTGTTTCGGGTAAAATGGGGATTTTACCGGAGTACCGGGAGGTTACAGGAACCCCCCGGGAGCTATATGGGCCTAAGTGGGTCTTAGTGGAAAAGAGAAGGGGCAGCCCTAGATGGGCCACGCGCCCCTCCCCTCCCTTGGTCCGAATAGCACAAGGAGAGGGGGCCGGCCCCCCTCTCTCTTTTCCCCCCTCCGCGAATCCTATTCCAACTAGGATTGGGGGGGGGGGAATCCTACTCCCAGAGGGAGTAGGACTCCTCCTGGCGCGCCTCTCCTAGGCCGGCCGCACCCCCCTTGAGCCTTTATATACGGAGGCAGGGGCACCCCAGAGAAACACAAGTTGATCCACGTGATCATATTCTTAGCCGTGTGCGGTGCCCCCTTCCACCATAGTTCTCGATAATATTGTAGCGGTGCTTAGGAGAAGCCCTGCTGCAGTAGTACATCAAGATCGTCACCACGCCGTCGTGCTGACGGAACTCTTCCCCGACACTTTGCTGGATCGAAGTCCGGGGATCGTCATCGAGCTGAACGTGTGCTAGAACTCGGAGGTGCCGTAGTTTCGGTGCTTGATCGGTCGGGCCGTGGAGACGTACGACTACATCAACTAAACTCTTCCGTTGTCGATCTACAAGGGTACGTAGATCATACTCTCTCCTCTCGTTGCTATGCATCACCATGATCTTGCGTGAGCGTAGGAAAATTTTGAAATTACTACGAAACCCAACAGTGGCATCCGAGCCTAGGTTTTATATGTTGATGTTATATGCACGAGTAGAACACAAGTGAGTTGTGGGCGATATAAGTCATACTGCTTACCAGCATGTCATACTTTGGTTCGGCAGTATTGTTGGACGAAGCGGCCCAGACCGACATTACGCGTACGCTTACGCGAGACCGGTTCTCCCGACGTGCTTTGCACATAGGTGGCTTGCGGGTGACAGTTTCTCCAACTTTAGTTGAACTGAGTGTGGCTACGCCCGGTCCTTGCGAAGGTTAAAACAGCACCAACTTGACAAACTATCGTTGTGGTTTTTGATGCGTAGGTAAGATTGGTTCTTGCTTAAGCCCGTAGCAACCACGTAAAACATGCAACAACAAAGTAGAGGACGTCTAACTTGTTTTTGCAGGGCATGTTGTGATGTGATATGGTCAAGACATGATGCTAAATTTTATTGTATGAGATGATCATGTTTTGTAACCGAGTTATCGGCAACCGGCAGGAACCATATGGTTGTCGCTTTATTGTATGCAATGCAATCGCGCTGTAATGCTTTACTTTATCACTAAGCGGTAGCGATAGTCGTGGAAGCATAAGATTGGCGAGACGACAACGATGCTACGATGGAGATCAAGGTGTCGCGCCGGTGACGATGGTGATCATGACAGTGCTTCGGAGATGGAGATCACAAGCACAAGATGATGATGGCCATATCATATCACTTATATTGATTGCATGTGATGTTTATCTTTTATGCATCTTATCTTGCTTTGATTGACGATAGAATTATAAGATGATCTCTCACTAAATTATCAAAAAGTGTTCTCCCTGAGTATGCACCGTTGCGAAAGTTCTTCATGCTGAGACACCACGTGATGATCGGGTGTGATAGGCTCTACGTTCAAATACAACGGGTGCAAAACAGTTGCACACGCGGAATACTCAGGTTATACTTGACGAGCCAAGCATATACAGATATGGCCTCGGAACACAGAGAACGAAAGGTCGAGCGTGAATCATATAGTAGATATGATCAACATAGTGATGTTCACCAATGAAACTACTCCATCTCACATGATGATCGGACATGGTTTAGTTGATTTGGATCACGTAATCACTTAGAGGATTAGAGGGATATCTATCTAAGTGGGAATTCTTTAAGTAATATGATTAATTGAACCTAAATTTATCATGAACTTAGTACCTAATAGTATCTTGCTTGTTTATGTATGATTGTAGATAAATGGCCCGTGCTGTTGTTCCGTTGAATTTTAATGCGTTCCTTGAGAAAGCAAAGTTGAAAGATGATGGTAGCAATTACACGGACTGGGTCCGTAACTTGAGGATTATCCTCATTGCTGCACAGAAGAATTACGTCCTGGAAGCACCGCTGGGTGCCAGGCCTGCTGCTGGAGCAACACCAGATGTTGTGAACGTCTGGCAGAGCAAAGCTGATGACTACTCGATAGTTCACTGTGCCATGCTTTACGGCTTAGAACCGGGACTTCAACGACGTTTTGAACGTCATGGAGCATATGAGATGTTCCAGGAGTTGAAGTTAATATTTCAAGCAAATGCCCGGATTGAGAGATATGAAGTCTCCAGTAAGTTCCATAGCTGCAAGATGGAGGAGAACAGTTCTGTCACTGAGCATATACTCAAAATGTCTGGGTATAATAATCACTTGATTCAAATGGGAGTTAATCTTCCAGATGATTGCGTCATTGACAGAATTCTCCAATCACTGCCACCAAGCTACAAGAGCTTCGTGATGAACTATAATATGCAAGGGATGAATAAGACTATTCCCGAGCTCTTCGCAATGCTGAAAGCTGCGGAGGTAGAAATCAAAAAGGAGCATCAAGTGTTGATGGTCAACAAGACCACTAGTTTCAATAAAAAGGGCAAAGGAAAGAAGAACGGGAACTTCAAGAAGAACAGCAAGCAAGTTGCTGCTCAAGAGAAGAAACCCAAGTCTGGACCTAAGCCTGAAACTGAGTGCTTCTACTGCAAGCAGACTGGTCACTGGAGGCGGAACTGCCCCAAGTATTTGGCGGATAAGAAGGATGGCAAGGTGAACAAAGGTATATGTGATATACATGTTATTGATGTGTACCTTACTAATGCTCGCAGTAGTACCTGGGTATTTGATACTGGTTCTGTTGCTAATATTTGCAACTCGAAACAGGGACTACGGATTAAGCGAAGATTAGCTAAGGACGAGGTGACGATGCGCGTGGAAAACGGTTCCAAAGTCGATGTGATCGCAGTCGGCACGCTACCTCTACATCTACCTTCGGGATTAATATTAGACCTAAATAATTGTTATTTGGTGCCAGCGTTAAGCATGAACATTATATCTGGATCTTGTTTGATGCGAGACGGTTATTCATTTAAATCAAAGAATAATGGTTGTTCTATTTATATGAGTAATATCTTTTATGGTCATGCACCCTTGAAGAGTGGTCTATTCTTATTAAATCTCGATAGTAGTAACACACATATTCATAATGTTGAAACCAAAAGATGCAGAGTTGACAATGATAGTGCAACTTATTTGTGGCACTGCCGTTTAGGTCATATCGGTGTAAAGCGCATGAAGAAACTCCATACTAATGGACTTTTGGAACCACTTGATTATGAATCACTTGGTACTTGCGAACCGTGCCTCATGGGCAAGATGACTAAAACACCGTTCTACGGTACTATGGAGAGAGCAACAGTTTTGTTGGAAATCATACATACAGATGTATGTGGTCCGATGAATATTGAGGCTCGTGGCGGATATCGTTATTTTCTCACCTTCACAGATGACTTAAGCAGATATGGGTATATCTACTTAATGAAACATAAGTCTGAGACATTTGAAAAGTTCAAAGAATTTCAGAGTGAAGTTGAAAATCATCGTAACAAGAAAATAAAGTTTCTACGATCTGATCGTGGAGGAGAATATTTGAGTTACGAGTTTGGTGTACATTTGAAACAATGCGGAATAGTTTCGCAACTCACGCCACCCGGAACACCACAGCGTAATGGTGTGTCCGAACGTCGTAATCGTACTTTACTAGATATGGTGTGATCTATGATGTCTCTTACTGATTTACCGCTATCGTTTTGGGGTTATGCTTTGGAGACGGCCGCATTCACGTTAAATAGGGCACCATCAAAATCCGTTGAGACGACGCCTTATGAACTATGGTTTGGCAAGAAACCAAAGTTGTCGTTTCTGAAAGTTTGGGGCTGCGATGCTTATGTGAAAAAGCTTCAACCTGATAAGCTCGAACCCAAATCGGAGAAATGTGTCTTCATAGGATATCCAAAGGAGACTATTGGATACACCTTCTATCACAGATCCGAAGGCAAGACTTTTGTTGCTAAATTCGGAAACTTTCTAGAGAAGGAGTTTCTCTCGAAAGAAGTGAGTGGGAGGAAAGTAGAACTTGACGAGGTAACTGTACCTGCTCCCTTATTGGAAAGTAGTGCATCACAGAAAACTGTTTCTGTGACACCTACACCAATT
This sequence comes from Triticum urartu, assembly GCF_003073215.2. NCBI lineage: Eukaryota > Viridiplantae > Streptophyta > Magnoliopsida > Poales > Poaceae > Triticum > Triticum urartu. The sequence goes on along the minus strand of NC_053025.1, from coordinate 468,257,445 downwards.
AGTGAGGAAGCTAATGATAATGATCATGAAACTTCAGAACAAGATACTACTGAACCTCGTAGATCAACCAGAGTAAGATCCGCACCAGAGTGGTACGGTAATCCTGTTCTGGAAGTCATGCTACTAGATCATGATGAACCTACGAACTATGAAGAAGCGATGGTGAGCCCAGATTCCGCAAAATGGCTTGAAGCCATGAAATCTGAGATGGGATCCATGTATGAGAACAAAGTATGGACTTTGGTTGACTTGCCCAATGATCGGCAAGCAATTGAGAATAAATGGATCTTCAAGAAGAAGACTGACGCTGACGGTAATATTACTGTCTACAAAGCTCGACTTGTCGCAAAAGGTTTTCGGCAAGTTCAAGGGATTGACTACGATGAGACCTTCTCACCCGTAGCGATGCTTAAGTCTGTCCGAATCATGTTAGCAATTGCCGCATTTTATGATTATGAAATTTGGCAGATGGATGTCAAAACTGCATTCCTGAATGGATTTCTGGAAGAAGAGTTGTATATGATGCAACCGGAGGGTTTTGTCGATCCAAAGGGAGCTAACAAAGTGTGCAAGCTCCAGCGATCCATTTATGGACTGGTGCAAGCCTCTCGGAGTTGGAATAAACGCTTTGATAGTGTGATCAAAGCATTTGGTTTTATACAGACTTTTGGAGAAGCCTGTATTTACAAGAAAGTGAGTGGGAGCTCTGTAGCATTTCCTGATATTATATGTGGATGACATATTACTGATCGGAAATGATATAGAATTTCTGGATAGCATAAAGGGATACTTGAATAAAAGTTTTTCAATGAAAGACCTCGGTGAAGCTGCTTACATATTAGGCATAAAGATCTATAGAGATAGATCAAGACGTTTAATTGGACTTTCACAAAGCACATACCTTGACAAGATTTTGAAGAAGTTCAAAATGGATCTGTCAAAGAAAGGGTTCTTGCCTGTGTTACAAGGTGTGAAGTTGAGTCAGACTCAATGCACGACCACTGCAAAAGATAGAGGGAAAATGAAAGTCATTCCCTATGCCTCAGCCATAGGTTCTATCATGTATGCAATGCTGTGTACCAGACCTGATGTGTGCTTTGCTATAAGTCTAGCAGGGAGGTACCAAAGTAATCCAGGAGTGGATCACTGGACAGCGGTCAAGAACATCCTGAAGTACCTGAAAAGGACTAAGGATTTGTTTCTCGTATATGGAGGTGACAAAGAGCTCATCGTAAACGGTTACGTTGATGCAAGCTTTGACACTGATCCGGACGATTCTAAATCGCAAACCGGATACGTGTTTACATTAAACGGTGGAGCTGTCAATTGGTGCAGTTTTAAACAAAGCGTCGTGGCGGGATCTACGTGTGAAGCGGAATACATAGCTGCTTCGGAAGCATCAAATGAAGGAGTCTGGATGAAGGAGTTCATATCCGATCTAGGTGTTGTACCTAGTGCATCGGATCCAATGAAAATCTTTTGTGACAATACTGGTGCAATTGCCTTGGCGAAGGAATCCAGATTTCACAAGAGAACCAAGCACATCAAGAGACGCTTCAATTCCATCCGGGATCTAGTCCAAGTGGGAGACATAGAGATTTGCAAGATACATACGGATCTGAATGTTGCAGACCCGTTGACTAAGCCTCTTCCACGAGCAAAACATGATCAGCACCAAGGCTCCATGGGTGTAAGAATCATTACTGTGTAATCTAGATTATTGAATCTAGTGCAAGTGGGAGACTGAAGGAAATATGCCCTAGAGGCAATAATAAAGTTATTATTTATTTCCTTATATCATGATAAAAGTTTATTATTCATGCTAGAATTGTATTAACCGGAAACATAATACATGTGTGAATACATAGACAAACAGAGTGTCACTAGTATGCCTCTACTAGACTAGCTTGTTAATCAAAGATGGTTATGTTTCCTAACCATAGACAAAGAGTTGTCATTTTATTAACAGGATCACATCATTAGTTGAATGATCTGATTGACATGACCCATTCCATTAGCTTAGCACCCGATCGTTTAGTATGTTGCTATTGCTTTCTTCATGACTTATACATGTTCCTATGACTATGAGATTATGCAACTCCCGTTTGCCAGAGGAACACTTTGTGTGCTACCAAACGTCACAACGTAACTGGGTGATTATAAAGGAGCTCTACAGGTGTCTCCAAAGGTACATGTTGGGTTGGCGTATTTCGAGATTAGGATTTGTCACTCCGATTGTCGGAGAGGTATCTCTGGGCCCTCTCGGTAATGCACATCACTTAAGCCTTGCAAGCATTGCAACTAATGAGTTAGTTGCGGGATGATGTATTACAGAATGAGTAAAGAGACTTGCCGGTAACGAGATTGAACTAGGTATGGGATACCGACGATGGAATCTCGGGCAAGTAACATACCGATGACAAAGGGAACAACTATGTTGTTATGCGGTCTGACCGATAAAAGATCTTCGTAGAATATGTAGGAGCCAATATGAGCATCCAGGTTCCGCTATTGGTTATTGACCGGAGACGTGTCTCGGTCATGTCTACATTGTTCTCGAACCCGTAGGGTCCGCACGCTTAAGGTTACGATGACAGTTATATTATGAGTTTATACATTTTGATATACCGAAGGTTGTTCGGAGTCCCGGATGTGATCACGGACATGACGAGGAGTCTCGAAATGGTCGAGACATAAAGATTGATATATTGGAAGCCTATGTTTGGATATCGGAAGTGTTCCGGGTGAAATCGGGATTTTACCGGAGTACCGGGAGGTTACAGGAACCCCCCGGGAGCTATATGGGCCTAAGTGGGCCTTAGTGGAAAAGAGAAGGGGCAGCCCTAGATGGGCCACGCGCCCCTCCCCTCCCTTGGTCCGAATAGGACAAGGAGAGGGGGCCGGCCCCCTCTCTCTTTTCCCCCCTCCGCGAATCCTATTCCAACTAGGATTGGGGGGGGGATCCTACTCCCAGAGGGAGTAGGACTCCTCCTGGCGCGCCTCTCCTAGGCCGGCCGCACCCCCCCTTGAGCCTTTATATATGGAGGCAGGGGCACCCCAGAGAAACACAAGTTGATCCACGTGATCATATTCTTAGCCGTGTGCGGTGCCCCCTTCCACCATAGTCCTCGATAATATTGTAGCGGTGCTTAGGCGAAGCCCTACTGCAGTAGTACATCAAGATCGTCACCACGCCGTCGTGCTGACGGAACTCTTCCCCGACACTTTGCTGGATCGGAGTCCGGGGATCGTCATCGAGCTGAACGTGTGCTAGAACTCGGAGGTGCCGTAGTTTCGGTGCTTGATCGGTCGGGCCGTGGAGACGTACGACTACATCAACTAAACGCTTCCGTTGTCGATCTACAAGTGTACGTAGATCATACTCTCCCCTCTCGTTGCTATGCATCACCATGATCTTGCGTGAGCGTAGGAAAATTTTGAAATTACTACGAAACCCAACACATCTCGGTAAGACCGAAACGTTACGAAGGGAAACAGAGAGATTACAATCCCATCTCGGTGAGACCGAGATCCCTATCGGTGAGACCGATTTGCCTAGGGTTTGCGGCAGTGGCTATGACATTTGAAACTCGGTGGCGCCGGATAGAAAGAATCGGTGGGGCCGACTTTGACTTTTGGTTTAGGTCATATGTGGATGTGGGAAGGTAGTTGAGGATTTTGGAGCATATCACTAAGCATTTTGAGCAAGCAAGCCATTAAGCAACACCTCATCCCTCCTTGATAGTATTGGCTTTTCCTATAGACTCAATGTGATCTTGGATCACTAAAATATAAAATGTAGAGTCTTGAGCTTCAAGCTTGAGCCAAACTTTTTGTCCTTAGAATTTTGAGGGATCCACTTTCCTCATCCATGCCATGCCATTCATTGAGCTTTTCCTGAAATATTAATCTTGGAATAATGTTAGCTCAATGAGCTATATGTTGTTAGGAATTACCAAAACCACCCAGAAATAGTTGCACTTTCAATCTCCCCCTTTTTGGTAATTGATGACAACATATAGATCAAAGCTTCGACAAATGATAATAAGAGTGAAAGATATTGTCGCTTTGAGAAGTATGTGAAAAGCAAGAGGCCCCCCTAAATTTGTGCATATCTTAAGATTTGCTTTGGACTGCAAATGCACAATGAGTTAGGATCATGGGTTACTCTTCCATGTCACATACATCTTGGTGGAGCACTCAAAATAATAAAGATTGAATACATGCACTCATCACCAAGCAAAGTGAATGATCATATAAGGATAAGTAAGATAATATCATAACAAGCATAAGTGTAGCTTATGATCAACCACATGATCATCAATGTCTCACAGATAATAGCATAGTATCTCAAGCAATCAAAAGACAAACAAAGTTCAACCAAGAAGACAAGAGAACAAAAGCAAACTCTCTCTCTCTCTCGAAGCCTATGATCTATACATTTTTCTCCCCCTTTTGCAACAAGTTACCAAAAAGTTCATAGAAAATGCATAGCACTAAAAAGTCTCTCAGGCTTGGTCTTCAGGTGGTGGTGTCCGGAGAATTCCAAGAACGAAGGCTTCAGTCGAAGTAGATGGGGCTGCTGGGGTAGGTGCTGGAGCTGGTGGCACTGAAGCTGTAGCTAGTGCAGATGAAGTGGCTCTAGTGTCTGTTACTGGCACTGCAGTTGATCTCTGAGCTCGAGGCACTCTGGCAAATGCATCAGTGGTTGTTCTGCCCTTCCTGTCCTGCATATCATCTTGTAGCTGCTCCACAACTAACTGAATCTCAGTTACTTTGACATCTAAATCATAGAATTTTTGCTCCACGATTCTTTCCAAGCTCTCCTGGTTTTGAGTCAGGGTGACCAACCCCTTCTCAATCCTCAGAGTTGATGCTATCAAATAACCAAGCTGGTCCTGCTTGCTTTTCAAAAAGTACTTAGATGCCTCCTCTTGAGTTGGCATCTTGGCAGCCTTCTCTTTATTTGCTTTCTCCTTCTTCTCTTGAGCTTGTACTGATGAT
>NC_053025.1:468231312-468251441 GCF_003073215.2 Triticum urartu | reverse complement strand
CCGCCCCCGCGCCCCCGCCATCGCAGCTCCCCCGTGCCGCCGCCCCCACGCCCCCGCGCCCCCACCATCGCAGCTCCCCCGCGCCGCCGCCCCCGCGCCCCCCACCACAGCAGCTCCCCCGCGTCGCCGCCCCCACGCCCCGAGCCAGAGGAGGAGGAGACGACGACCGCCTCTACCTCAGCTCAGCTAGGACACGCGACGCCGAGCCAAGCGCCACCTCCCTCGCCGTCCCCCCTCCGCCCGCGCCCGCGCACTCGACGTCCTCCCGCCCAAGCCCCTCCGCCCGCGCCCGGACCCCCAACATCTTCCTCCATTCCTCCATCCCCTCCCCCAGGTGATTCCTCCCTTCTCCTCCACCCCCTCCCCTGCAAACCCTAGGGTCACCTAGAGCTAGTAGCTAGATTGACAGTGATGGTTAGGAAGGATGGATCATGCCTTGATCGAGGGCAAACATTTTTTGGGGATTTGGTTTCCTTGGCCTTTCTTTACCTTGTCGTCAAGATCGGCATGGCACTCATGAACGCGGGCATCATTGGGTAGCTACTCTCTGTAGCTTCGTGTATTGTATCTGGATTAGCCGTGCTCGCCTTGTCTTTAGCTGAAACCGGGGTAGAGTTGTTGCTGCCTATGGACACTTTGGTGCCCTGATGCTTTGCAAAAGTGAGTGAAATGGGTTCGTGATGGGGATTGTCTGAGTGGATATAGCATGATACTGTCGCCATTTGCCGTATCAGAATCTTCAGATCATCTACTAGTACTGTAATACGGAGTACTAATTATCATTAGCATGCCCATCATGGGTATCCGTAGCCCTGTTTACAGAACAACCCCAGATTTCCAGGGTACAACAGATTACTATAGTGAAGTTTTCAAATGAAAAACTTTGCAGTAAAACCATGACATTTAGTGACGGCAGCAGATTTTGAGTTACTGTACCATAACATAATTTTGACTATTCAATACATGATTAACCCTAGATGTTACTGAATTTTTCTCAACATGTTAAAATTGTCATGCTACTGAATGTTATAGAAATGCCAGGGAACACAGAAATACTAGGGCACTCAGCATTTAGAGTACTCTGAAATTCAGTTCTGAAAAATACCGAGCTAGGTACAGAAGTGTAGGTACAGAAGTCTAGTAACATTAGAATTAAACTGATTGATCTATACATGTGTAGGGGGAGCTAGATCCTTTTCTACATGGGGAATGGGGGGAAGATCTTCATGACTTTTGTGTTTCTACTTACTGTATGATAAGATGCAAAGCTTGTAATGGCTATGTTTTGTTTATGATCATTGTGCTGATCATAAGACTGGTAAATTTGTGAACCTAGTATGTTCAGAACTTATGCTCTTGTACTACATGTTCACTTCATATATGTGTTGTCAGTGTCAAAAATCATTAATGTAAATGTTCATGCATAGTGCATGAGGTCAGACTGTACTCATCTATTAAGTGGAGTGCAGGTAGTGTTTTAGCCAAACCTCCCCCCTCTGAACTCATCTATTAATTTAGTCATATATATGAAGAACCAAATCTCTTTGGAGGTGTGTGTGTGTGTGTGTTTGCTGGTTTGCCTTTTTTTGCTTAGTTAATGTGTCTTTCAGTACATTTGGAGTATGGTTCTGGCTCACACTGTATTTGTAATTCTACTATAAATTTGCACTATAAATCTATTGAAATTATACTGTTAATACACTGCAATTACATGTCTATTGTATTTACCTCCTCTTCTATACCTTGTACTAGAAGTCAGCAAAAGAATATCAGTTCTACTTTGCCCCCTAGTAGATCTGGTAGAGTAAGAAACCCCCCTTATAATGATGCTTTTCTCTAGAAAAATTGATCTTGGATTTTTATGGTATTCTTTGTGGTACAGTTAGGAGCTACTGTCAAAAACTTGAGCTACTGTCAAAAAATTCAGTTATGGCATCTAGAATTATGTTAGTTTTGTTTTGTAACTAGAAGACCAAAGTGTTAGGAATTCTGTACAAACTGTAGTTTTCAGTATTTCTGTCCAAACTGAAAACTGTTAAAAAGACCATGTGTTTTTTGGTCAAAATCTGCATGTAAAACTGAAATAATCAATCATAAAGAATATCCTCAAGACCATGTGTTTCTTGGATTTCTGTAATGATGATGGAACATTATAAAGCAACTTCTCTGATTTTATAAAGTTTTTCTTATATAGGTGAAACTTCACTTGTTTTTAGGCTAGTGCAGGGTGTTGCTTCTTCTGTATGGGCCAACTATGTGACAAATAAATTGTTCCTTCTTCTGAATTTGACAAGTAATGACTTGCAAAGATGATGATCATCTTGCTAGTTTGCTGGGTTTTGTCTCCGACCATTGTGTCGTGATGAATTTGCAGGTACCCCGAGAGGCCCTTGAGTTTGCCGGAATGTCGATTAACTTCCATTCCGCCAAATTCGGGTACTCCATATGTCCTATTTTCAGCAAAGGTCATGCTGAAATTTTCCGTGAATTTTAGCATGACTTTGCTAAAAATAGGACATATGGGGTACTTGCGACTAATGCATGGGCTGGGGTGATTAGGCCCAACTTAGAATTCTCCTTAGCATCGATAAACCCTAGATGATAAACCCAACAAAGGTGGCAATAGAGCCAAGTGATTAGGCCCAACCTAGGGTGCCTCGGCATCGATAAACCCTAAATGATGAAAACTTAACTTGGCTTCTATAGGGTGCCTCGGTGTCGATGAGAACCTAAATGATGTACGCTTAGGCTTTTAGGGTGCCTCGGCGTCGACAAACCCTAAATGATAAAAGCTTAGCTTTTAGGATGCCTCGGTGTCGACAAACCCTAAATGATGAGACCATGATCTTGTTCCTTGACAATAGCCAACTTTTTGATCAAACTTTTTTCCTATTTAGAGCGAAACATGGCCCACAACGATGAGGCCGGCGGTTCGGGCGGCAAGCAATTCTGGGAGCTGTCCCAGGAGTTGGAGGAAGAACCTCACCGCTATGAGGACGCCGCGGAAGACACCGATCCTGACTACACAACCCCTAGTGGCGTCGGGGATGACACCACTGATGATGGCGCCGTGGATGCCACCACCGATGATGGCGGCGCATGCACAAATGGTAGCCAACCGAAGAGGCAACGGAAGGACCGGCGCCCGAACATGCTCGGCACCGTCAGGGAGGAATTTACTGAAGTGAACTCCGACGGGCATCCGACGGCGCCCAAACACGTAGTCAAGGGGTACTCGGTTCAGCTCGGGTGCATTCTCCAGAGCACCGCCTCGATCAACACCAAGAACCTAAAGCATAAGGACCGAGGGAATTTGCGCAGCCTCCTCTTCACGAAGCTGCACGAACGATACAAGTTCCCCGCTGAGTTCGCAAACACACGCCTCTCGGGGAATAAAGTGAACGGTGCCGCCCTCACGAGGATGAGCACGGCCCTGTCTACTTGGAAAAGAACGGTGAAGGCAATGATTGACAAAGGTGATAGTTATGAGAAGATCAAGGCGAAATATCCTTTGATTAGCGAAGATGACTACAAGGAGTTCAAGATCAAGTGCAAGAGCCTCGCAACCTCCGAATCAAGTCAGTGGGGGAAAGAAATGCGGCAGTTGAACATAGGGGTCCACCAACTCGGTCCCGGCGGTTACAGAGTGGCGGAGCCTATATGGGACAAGGAGGACACGGAGCGTGTCGAGCAAGGCCTACCGCCCCGCTTCGAGAAATACCGTGACAAGCAGACCAGGAACTTTCTCAGGGCCCGGTACAAGGAGGACCCGGTAACAAAGGAGCTTACCACGGATCCGAAGACCAAGGCGCTTGAGCTTGTTCTGGTAAGGAATACACCCCCGCGTAATTAGCTCCATATGGTTGCATTCTAATTAATCCCCAATATTTCTAAATGGTTCACGTTCCTTCCGCAGGACAAAGAAAGCAGTAGCGCGGGGTCATCTCAGAGCTCCCCTTTCAACACCCCTTTGAATAGGGCATTGAATGTAATGAAAAACAAGGATAAGCTTAGTAAGCCAATGTCAGCTGGTCGTGTGGCCGGCAAAGGCTTGTCCACAAAATGGTCGTCATACTATACCGCTGGTGGGCTAAAGGAGAAAAAGACCAGCTCGGAAAGCCAGTCGCGCGAGGTTGAAGCACTCAAGGCGCAAGTGGCGTGGATTCCGGAGATGGTCCAAGAGCAAGTGCAACAACAACTGGGATCGACGCTCACCGGCATTATGCCTACCTTGATTCATGGGATAACGACGTGGATTGCGGGTGGCCAACAGGGGCCGCCCCCGACTCCCAGGTTCACGGCCAGCAACTCGCACAACGCGTAGGCGGCGCCATTGGTGTCTCCAGCGGCGGCGGCGCCATTGGTGTCTCTGGCGGCGGCGGTATTGGTGTCTCCGATGCCGGCATTGGAGCTTAATGCACCCGGGTGTATGCCGGCCAGCACCTCGCCAGCAAGCGGCCCCTCCGTCAGTTGCACGCCCGCCGTTGGCGGTGCCTCGACATTAGCCGAGCTCGACGACATCACGGTAACTAAGCCTCTCGGCCGAGGACTTCATCTCCTTGCCTTTGACTGGGCATCCCTGACGCCCTACATGTTTTCGCAGGGCGCCGCCGACGTTCCTTGCACTCTCCTGCACTTCGTGGGCGGCGAGTTGGTCGATGTCGCCAAGGGCAGAATCGTTCAACCGGGCAACCCCGTGTTCCACGGTAATCCGATGCCACCCACAATGTATAGGGTTGAAGTGGTTCGGGTGCTGCCAGGCTGCGACGAGCTGTTACCTCCGATTCGACCCGCTGGGGCCGACGAAGAAGATGAGATGACCCTCAGCGCCTGCGTAAGTTGGCCCCTGCTTTGGCCGAAGAGCCAGATTCTTTTGGGGGTGGGGGACACCACCCCACAGACAAGACCGCCAGTCGTGCCGGCGCCAAGCCATGGCAAGAATGCCGCAACGCTACCGAACATGCCGGACATCCCTATGGCACAGGATCCGGACATGCATATCGCACAAGATCCGGACGACGACAACAATGGTACATTTACCAACGTCGATAAGTACTTTGCCGAACATGGGTACGATGACGAGTTCTGCGGGCCTCCTTCTCAAGAACCCAACCAAGACGACCGCGATCTAGCTGGTACGTCGGAGAAACCCAGTTGCAACAGGCGTCGTCTGGCGTTCAGTTCTTAGGAGACGCCTCCAGCTGCTGCCTTCACCGAGCCTCAGATAGCTGAGGTGCGAAATATTATCAGCCCCAACACGCTCAAGAAGGCGGTCTTTGAGCAGAACTCGGTCCCATTACAACAGATCAATAAGAAGAGCCGGAAACGGCAGACTAAAAAGGGCACCGGTGCGAGCCAGCCGGCACCGAGTACGATCCGTGCTCAGGACGGGCCACCTTCACCTAAGGATATCTCGAGGAGGGTGCATGTGGCGGGTAGGGCGATGCTACCGACAAATATGCTCAATGATGCAACAGGTGCTATGCGGAGTCTGCACGACAGTGTTCTTTCTTTGGAGAAGCGGTGTCTAAGAGAGAATGATGTGGCATACCCGGTTTTCATGGCCAAGGTGCCAGAGGGCAAGGGCTTTGTGGATGGCGACATCGAGGGTACGATCGCCCTGCGGTTTGATGACATCTTTGCTATGTTTAACCTTCATCCACTGCACTACACCTTTGTTCGGTTGTTTTCGCTGAGTATGGAGATGCAGATCATTAGAGACAAGACCCCAGACATCGTGATCGTCGACCCCTTCTACATGCGTGCCAAGCTCTTGAGCAGCGCTGGGGACCGCCAAGTCGCGAGTTCACACCTCGAAGACGTCATTCTGGCAAACCCAGATAAGGATAACTTCCTTATGGCTTACTTTCTCGAGTAAGTCATCCCTTAACCGCCCTGTAACATATGATTTCTTAGATTTCGATCATTCTTTTTTTCTAACATTCCGTGTTCTGTGCAGTGACACACATTGCACACTCATCCTCTTAAGCCCGAAATATTCCATGGCCACGTATTTCGACCCAAACCATAACTCCAAGATAGACTACAGAAATATCAAGAAAGTTCTTGATGATGTTCTCCCCGGCTACGCCAAATCTGGAGGCACCTTCACCAGGGCAGTTCGTAAGTACGGCAAGCACGTGTTCGCCCACAATACGACGTTCTGCTGCGTCAAGCAGCCGCCTGGCGGTCAGAAGGATGCCTACTATGCCCTCCATCACATGCGGGTGATCGTAAGGGACCATCATCACCTTCTGCTACCAAATAATCTCAAAGATTGGGACGCGAGCTTGTCGGCAATCCAGGACGTGGACATCAGACAAGAATTCTTTCGCATCCAGTCGGAGTTTGCGGACATCATCCATCAAGATGTCCTTCATACCTCGGGGCAGTTCTACCTCAGATATCAACCGTCCAACAGGGAGATAGACGGAACGCTACAAATGCAAGCTAACAACGCCCGCGATTTCATGACCATCACGATTGACGGCGGCTTCATCCACGCTCTGGTCCCATGAGTCGAGTCGACAGTAGTGATGCTATGTGTAGTTCTGAAACATTGATTGGCTCATGTTGTAATTAAACTTTAATGAACTTGTATGTCTCTTTGGTTTGGATAGTCGTTCAACTTAGATGTAATCGATGCTATTTATTAGTAGGACCATGAATCGTGCTATTAATGTCATGTCTTGCTTTTCTCTTCCGATCCTTTTGTTGCATACTTATATATTGCTTATGTATGTATTGTCTGTTGTTTGGCTTGTGCATAGAGATGCCGTCATGTGTCGTGTACAAGGGTAAGGTTCCCGGAGTCTACGATGACTGGGAGGAGTGTCGGAGACAGGTTCACCGTTTCAGCGGTAACAGTTACAAAGGGTACACCACTAGGGCGGAGGCGGAATCTAGATACGCCTGCTATCTAGCGGGAGAGAGGAGGGAGCGTTGGAGGAACCAGATGAAGACCAGTTTCATCGCGATGATGCTCATCGTGATGACCGCAGCTCTCTTCTATGTGATGGTAGTTTAGATGATCGATACCGACTTGTAATGTGAAGACAAACTCGATACTCGCGGTCTCGAGATTTGTAATGTTTTATCTTTGTTCGGTCTTTTGAATTCGGAGACTAATATGATGAATTGTATTCGGAGACTAATCTTCTATTGTATTCGATGAATCTGCTGTTGCTGTGTGCTACTGTCTATATTCTGTCAAATAATATATTTTGTAACCTGTGCAAAAATCTGAAAAGTAAAAAAAAATAAAACCTAATATTCATACTAATGGCGCATCACTACAGAGTGCGCCATTAGTATGCCAAAGTATACTAATGGCGCATCACCAAACAGTGCGCCATTAGTATGCCAAGTATACTAATGGCGCATCCATCCGCAATGCACCATTAGTGTGCCAAAGCACATGGTTAAATATGGCCCCTGGGAGGCATACTAATGGCGCATGGTGTTATATACTAATGGCGCACTGGGTGGTGCGCCATTAGTATACCAGATACTAATGGCACACCAGTGGTGCGCCATTAGTAATAAATACTAGTGGCGTGATACTAATGGCGCAACAGTGATGTGCCATTAGTAGGCAAAACTGGTGCGCCATTAGTAGGCCTTTTCCTAGTAGTGCTATGTTACCTCAACGGGGATATGTACATCCACAATAATTAGAATATCATATTTATTCTTGACAGTAGGAAGAGGAAATTCAAAACCTCCAAAAATAATCGATGGAACTTTTCCAATAGAATTAATACTATGAACTTGAGGTTGTTTCCTTGGAAAGTGTACCGTATGCTCATTACCATTAACATGAAAAGTGACATTGCCTTTGGTGCAGTCAATAACAGCCCCTGTAGTGTTCAAAAAGGGTCTTCCAAGAATAATAGACATACTATCGTCCTCGGGAATATCAAGAATAAAAAAGTTCGTTAAAATAGTGACGTTTGCAACCACAACAGGCACATCCTCACAAATACCGACAGGTATAGCAGTTGATTTATCAACCATTTGCAAAGATATTTCAGTCGGTGTCAACTTATTCAAATCAAGTCTACGATATAAAGAGAGAGGCATAACACTAACACCGGCTCCAAGATCACATAAAGCAGTTTTAACATAATTTCTTTCGATGGAGCATGGTATAGTGGGTACTCCTGGATCTCGTAACTTCTTAGGTATTCCACCCTTAAAAGTGTAATTAGCAAGCATGGTGGAAATTTCAGCTTCCGGTATCTTTCTTTTATTAGCAACAATTTCTTTCATGTACTTAGCATAAGGATTCATTTTGAGCATATCAGTTAACCGCATACGCAAAAAGATAGGTCTAATCATTTCACCAAAGCGCTAAAAATCCTCATCATCCTTTTTCTTGGATGGTTTGGGAGGAAAAGGCATGGGTTTTTGAACCCATGGTTCTCTTTCTTTACCATGTTTCCTAGTAACAAAGTCTCTCTTATCATAACGTTGATTCTTTGATGGTGGGTTATCAAGATCAATAGAAGGTTCAATTTCTATATCATTATCATTGCTAGGTTGAGCATCATCATGAACATTATCATTAACATTATCACTAGTTTCAGGATCATTACGAGATTGTGTTTCAGCATCAGAAATAAAAATATCATTTGGATTCTCAGGTGTTTTAGCAATAGGTTCACTAGAGGCATGCAAAGTCCTATCATTTTTCTTTTTCTTCCTTTTAGAAGGACTAGGTGCATCTATATTATTTCTCTGAGAATCTTTCTCAATTCTCTTAGGGTGTCCTTTAGGATACAAAGGTTCCTGAGTCATTTTACTGGTTCTAGTAGCCACTCTAACAGCATAGTCCTTATTCTTACTATTCAATTCATTGAGCAAATCATTTTGAGCTTTAAGTACTTGTTCTACTTGAGTGGTAACCATAGAAGCATGTTTACTAATAAGTTTAAGTTCACCTTTGACTTTAGCCATATAATCACCCAAGTGTTCAAGCATATTAGCACTGCGTTTTAATTCTCTACCAAAATAAGCATTGAAGTCTTCTTGTTTACTAATAAGTTTAAGTTCACCTTTAACATTAGCCATATAATCACCCAAGTGTTCAAGCATATTTGAATTGTATTTCAATTGTCTACCAAAATAAGCATTAAAGTCTTCTTGCCTAGCCATAAATTTATCAAACTCATCTAAGCATGGGCTAGCAAATTTAGTAAATGGGATTTCAGCTTTATCATATCTATAGAGAGAATTTACCTTTACTACCTGTGTCGGGTTATCAAGACCATGTGTTTCTTCAATAGGTGATGGATTAAGACCATATATTTTTTCAACAGGCGGTAAACTAAGACCATGTATTTCTCCAATAGGAGGTAAATTCTTAACATCTTCAGCTTTAATACCCTTTTCTTTCATGGATTTCTTTGCCTCTTGCATATCTTTAGGACTGAGAAATAGAACACCTCTTTTCTTCGGAGTTGGTTTAGGAATAGGCTCAGGAGTTGGCTCAGGAAGTGTCCAATTATTTTCATTTGTCAACATATTATTCAATAGAATTTCAGCTTCATCCGGTGTTGTTTTCCTGAAAACAGAACCAGCACAACTATCCAGGTAATCTCTGAAAGCATTGGTTAGTCCATTATAAAAGACATCAAGTATTTCATTTTTCTTAAGAGGATGATCAGGCAAAGAATTAAGTAATTGGAGAAGCCTCCCCCAAGCTTGTGGGAGACTCTCTTCTTCAATTTGCACAAAATTATATATATCCCTTAAAGCAGCTTGTTTCTTATGAGCAGGGAAATATTTAGCAGAGAAGTAATAAATCATATCCTGGGGACTACGCACACAACCAGGATCAAGAGAATTAAACCATATCTTAGCATCACCCTTTAATGAGAACGGAAATATTTTAAGGATATAAAGTATCGAGTTCTCTCATCATTAGTGAACAGGGTGGCTATATCATTTAATTTAGTAAGATGTGCCACAACAGTTTCAGATTCATAGCCATAAAAAGGATCAGATTCAACCAAAGTAATTATATCAGGATCAATAGAGAATTCATAATCCTTATCAGTAAGAAAGATGGGTGAAGTAGCATAAGCAGGATCATATTTCATTCTAGCATTCAGAGTTTTTTGTTTAAGCTTACCTAATAATTTCTTAAGATCACTTCTATCATTGCAAGCAAGAAAGTCTCTTTTAGTTTCTTCATCCATAACATAGCCCTCAGGCACAAGTAATTCATATTTATTAGGAGAGCCTTCATAATCACTTTCATCAGTATTATCAGTTTCAATAATTTCATTCTCTCTAGCCCTAGCAAGTTGTTCATCAAGAAATTCACCAAGTGGCACAGTAGTATCAAGCATAGAAGTAGTTTCATCATAAGTATCATGCATAGAAAAAGTGGCATCATCAATAATATGTGACATATCATAATTAATAGAAGAAGCAAGTTTAGGTGTCACAAGCTTACTCAAAACAGAAGGTGAGTCAAGTGCAGAGCTAGATGGCAGTTCCTTACCTCCCCTCGTAGTTGAGGGATAAATCTTGGTTCTTGGATCTTTCAAGTTCTTCATAATGATAAGCAGATATAAATCCCAAGTGACTCAAAGAATAGAGCTATGCTCCCCGGCAACGGCGCCAGAAAATAGTCTTGATAACGCACAAGTATAGGGGATCACAACAGTTTTCAAGGTTAGAGTATTCAACCCAAATTTATTGATTCGACACAAGGGGAGCCAAAGAATATTCTCAAGTGTTAGCAGCTGAGTTGTCAATTCACCACACTTGGAAACTTAATATCAGCAACAAGGTATTTAGTAGCAAAGTAATATGATAGTAGTGGTAACGGTAGCAAAAGGTAACGGTAGCAAAAGTAATGTTTTTGGTATTTTGTAATGATTGTAACAATAGCAACAGAAAAGTAAATAAGGGAAGAACAATACATGGAAAGCTTGTAGGCAATGGATCGGTGATAGAGAATTATGCCAGATGCGGTTCATCATGTAACAACCATAACCTAGGGTGACACAAAACTAGCTCCAGTTCATCAATGTAATGTAGGCATGTATTCCAAATATAGTCATACGTGCTTATGGAAAAGAACTTGCATGACATCTTTTGTCCTACCCTCCCATGGCAGCGGGGTCCTAGCGGAAACTAAGGGATATTAAGGCCTCCTTTTAATAGAGTACCGGACCAAAGCATTAACACATAGTGAATACATGAACTCCTCAAACTGCGGTCATCACCGGAAGTGGTCCCGATTATTGTCACTTCGGGGTTGCCGGATCATAACACATAGTAGGTCACTATGGACTTGCAAGATAGGATCAAGAACTCACATATATTCATGAAAACATAATAGGTTCAGATTTGAAATCATGGCACTCGGGCCCTAGTGACAAGCATTAAGCATAGCAAAGTCATAGCAACATCAATCTCAGAACATAGTGGATACTAGGGATCAAACCCTAACAAAACTAACTCGATTACATGATAAATCTCATCCAACCCATCACCGTCCAGCAAGCCTACGATGGAATTACTCACGCACAGAGGTGAGCATCATGAAATTGGTGATGGAGGATGGTTGATGATGATGATGGCGACGGATTCCCCTCTCCCGAGCCCCGAACGGACTCCAGATCAGCCCTCCCGAGAGAGTTTAGGGCTTGGCGGCGGCTCTGTATCGTAAAACGTGATGAATCTTTCTCCTTGATTTTTTTTCTTTCCGAACACGAATATATAGAGTTGGAGTTGAGGTCGGAGGAGCTCCAGGGGGCCCCACGAGGTAGGGGGGCGTGCCCAGGGGGGCACGCGCGCCCCCCACCCTCGTGGCTAGGGTGTGGGGCCCCTGGTCTTGATCTTTTGCCAGGATTTTTTATTATTTCCAAAAATAGTCTCCGTGAAGTTTCAGGTCATTCCGAGAACTTTTGTTTCTGCACATAAATAACACCATGGCAATTCTGCTGAAAACAATACCAGTCCGGGTTAGTTCCATTCAAATCATGCAAGTTAGAGTCCAAAACAAGGGCAAAAGTGTTTGGAAAAGTAGATACGACGGAGACGTATCAACTCCCCCAAGCTTAAACCTTTGCTTGTCCTCAAGCATTTCAGTTGACAAACTGAAAGTGATAAAGATAAACTTTTACAAACTCTGTTTGCTCTTGTTGTTGTAAATATGTAAAGCCAGCATTCAAGTTTTCAGCAAAGATCATAAACTAACCATATTCACAATAACGCTTAGGTCTCATGTTTACTAATATCAATGGCATAATCAACTAGCGAGCAATAATAATAAATCTCGGGTGACAACACTTTCTCAAAACAATCATAATATGATATAATAAGATGGTATCTCGCTAGCCCTTTATGAGACCCCAAAACATAAATGCAGAGCACCTTTAAAGATCAAGGACTGCCTAGACATTGTAATTCATGGTAAAAGAGATCCAGTCAAGTCATACTCGATGTAATCTAATTAGTAATGAATGCAAATGACAGAGGTGCTCTCCAGCGGGTGCTTTTTAATAATAGGAGGATGACTCAGCATAAAAGTAAATAGGTAGGCCCTTCGCAGAGGGAAGCAGGGATTTGTAGAGGTGCCAGAGCTCGGTTTTGAAATAGAGATGAATAATATTTTGAGAGGTATACTTTCATTGTCAACATAACAATCAAGAGATGGCGATATCTTCCATGCTACACACATTATAGGCGGTTCCCAAACAGAATGGTAAAGTTTAAACTCCCCCTCCACCAACAAGCATCAATCCATGGCTTGCTCGAAACAACGAGTGCCTCCAACTAACAAGAGTCCCAGGGGGAGTTTTGTTTGCAATTATTTTGATTTGATTTGCATAAAGCATGGGACTGGGCATCCCGGTGACCAGCCATTTTCTCAGGAGTGAGGAGCGGAGTCCACTCCTCTTAAGAATAACCCGCCTAACATGGAAGATACAGACAACCCTAGTTGATACATGAGCTATTCGAGCATACAAAACAGAATGTTTATTTGAAGGTTTAGAGTTTGGCACATACAAATTTACTTGGAACGGCAGGTAGATACTGTATATAGGTAGGTATGGTGGACTCATATGGAATAACTTTGGGGTTTATGAGATTGAATGCACAAGCAGTATTCCCTCTTAGTACAAGTGAAGGCTAGCAAAAGACTGGGAAGTGACCAACTAGAGAGCGACAACAGCCATGAACATGCATTAAAGTTAATGAACATTGAGTGCAAGCATGAGTAGGATATAATCCACCATGAACATAAATATCATGAAGGCTATGTTGATTTTGTTTCAACTACATGCGTGAACATGTGCCAAGTCAAGTCACTTAAATCATTCAAAGGAGGATACCACCCTATCATACCACATCACAACCATTTTAATAGCATGTTGGCACGCAAGGTAAACCATTATAAGCTCCTAGCTAATTAAGAATGGCATAAGAAACTATGATCTCTAATTGTCATCGCAAACATGTTTATTCATAATAGGCTGAATCAGGAACGATGAACTAATCATATTTACAAAAACAAGAGAGGTCGAGTTCATACCAGCTTCTCCCATCTTAATCAGTTCATCATATATCATCATAATTGCCTTTCACTTGCACGACCGAATGATGTGGATACTAATAATAGTGCACGTGCATTGGACTAAGCTGGAATCTGCAAGCATTCAATAAACAGGAGAAAATAAGGCAATATGGGCTCTTTTGTCAGATCAACAATAATGCATATAAGAGCCACTTCAACAATTTAATCATGATCTTCTCCCATCGACCCCCAAAGAAAAGAAAATAAATAAAACTATATACACGGGAAAGCTCCCAACAAGCAAAAGAAGAACAAGAAATATTTTTGGATTTTCTTTTTAATTACTACTACAGGCATGGAAAGTAAACTAATTAAAAGCTACAACTAATTTTTGTTTTGTTTTTCCTAAGGTTTATCAAACACACAAGAAGAAAGCATAAAAAAGAAATAAACTAACATGGATATTACAGTGAAAAAGTATGAACACCGACAACTAGCAATGAGTGTGTGTGAATGTAATGTCGATGAGAAATACGTACTCCCCCAAGCTTGGGCTTTCGGCCTAAGTTGGTCTATGGCCACGGCTGGCCTGGTGGATATCCAAAGTAATAGTTGGGGTCGTACTGCGAAGAAGAAGACTCTGATTGCCACTGGTTGGCAATCATCTCCAGATCCCACTGGTAATTAGACTGTCGTGGAGGATCAAATTGTGGTTCCGACTCTGGCTCTGTGGCTGATGTAGGGTTCCGGTAGGCGTGAATAACCTCCGGCGAGACGAGGTACTGACCTGTAGATAAATCAAACAAGGAAGGAGCAGGCAAAGTGATAGTCCCAGGATGACGTTTATCAAAGAACAATTTGTATTTAAGATCCCCTTCCCTATTCTTTACAATAAAATCATGCGCTACCATACTCTTATAATCTAAATAAATAGTAGGCAGCAATTTTTCTTCTTTTTCATAGTGCCTAATAGTTATGTTATAGTATGCAGCAAGGCGTGAAGCATAGATACCTCCAAAGATGGGGCCCTTTGTACGATTTAGACTTAACCGTTTAGCAATAATACCGCCCATACTAACAGAGTCATCACGAAATAAACCATGGAACAAAATAAAAATATCAGGAACACTAAGGTTTCCACAGTTTTCGCGACCAATTAAGCAACGACTAGTAAATATTGCAAAGTAGCGTAAAACAGGAAAATGTATGCTAGTGATTCTTGCATCGGAAACTTTTCTAGTTTCCCCTACAGTGATAGTGTCAATAAACTCGTCCACATCTCAACGATGTGGTTCCTCTAGGCTACCCTCGAAAGGTATTTTGCAAACCTTGCAAAATTCATATAGTGACATCTTCTTAACCACATCATATAAATGAAACTCTACTGAAGGAGGTGATTCCCTAGGATAATAGTAGAAGTTTTGCACAGAAGTATTGGTGAGTAAGAGATACTGTTCACGTTGGTCGCGGAGGAAGTCGGTGAGGCCTGCATTCTTAGCCAATTCATAAAAAACATCATAAATCCAGGCTGCTCTCAACAAATCATCGGAAGGCCATTCACACGACCGAACCTCCGCGGTGCGAGGCAGATTATATTTGGGCCTCTCTGCTTCTTCATTTTGCTTTTCCTTCGAGCTTCGGCTCAATGAGCCCCTAAAAAATCTCTTCATTATTTTCTGAAAAATTATGAATTTTTTAGTAACTTCAAATAAAAGTAAACCGAACTAAACAAAATTGATAGCAACTACTCCTACAAGTGCCTAGAGCCTGTATCATGCATTAGAACTACTTGAAACCATAAAAATTTGACATGCAAGGTCAAGAACATGGTCACCTAGGCAACACAAATTTGCAATGAATAAAGCACTAGAACAAAAACTAATTGGACCAATGTTGGAGTCACATACCAAGGAACTGTTGTTGCCATGGCTATGCCCTTGCTCTCGCTCTCTCTCTCGCTGCACCTTTCTCTCTCTCTGAACTAGATCACCAGAGGAAGAAGAAGGAAAGAGAAGGAAGAAGGACAGAGACACAAGTGTTTTTTTAGGCACACATACGCCACACGCCGCTCGAACGGCATCTTTTTTTCTCTCTGAGCACGTACTCAGCTCCCCCCAAAATACACACTGGCAGCCGTGGCTTTTTAAACGCACAGTGACGCAGCCCTCACGTTTCCTCGTAGCTAGCTCTCCGCTGCATGCAGCGGGCGAACCGGCCATGCGCACGACACGCGCCATGCGAGCGACGCGGCCAGCTCCACCGGCCACTCCTAACAGCCTAGCTACTACAACTACGTCTAACTAACTCATCCATGCATGCAACTAGACGCTGCCCACACAACGCCCGCCCCACGCTCCTCAGCTCCGGCGCCCGCCGCGCACGCACGCCAATGGGATGCCACTGGTTCCAGCGCCCGGCGCGGCCACACCCCGCGCGTCCGTCTAACTGACACACACACATCACGGTTTACTGGCTAACATTCTCCCCCTAAACCGTGACCTACTGAAGAGTCGGCTCATCGTCGACATCGGCGCCATGACCGCCGCTACACCCTCCACCGCGCAGCACCGCACGTCCCGCGCTCCTAAGCTCGTGTACACGATGCGCACGCAGTCGCCACGGCCCGAGTCCAGCGCCCCGACACGGTCAGTCCTCCGCTGCCTTCGCCACTCTAGCGACGCGTGCTCCGCCATGCCGTCAACATCATCGTCGTTGTAGCCGCCACCGCCCTGACGTCGCTGCCACGCCTGCTACCGTGCCACCGTGCCCTTCGCGCGCACTCCCCACGTCCTGCGCTCCCGGCCCGCGCTCCCGCCGCGCACGTACGCGATCTGCGCAACCAGGTCCAGCGCCTCGACGCGGTCCACCCTCACGGTCCCGACGCGCCCGACGTGTCCGGTGCGCACCCATAACACGCACCGATCGCGCCCGGCTCGCCGCCGCGCTTATTGCCCTTGCACCGCTGCGCGTCGACCGCAGCGCAGCGCCTCCACGGTCATCGCATCGAGCCGCCGCAACCTCTGCGCCACCACGCAGGTCCTCCGCGGCCTCCTCGTCTCCACGATCGCCGCTACTCGTTGCGCGCACGGCATCACCGTGCATGGCCGCGCATCGCAGCCGACGCGTCCATGTCCGCCGCGCTTGCCACGGACGCCATGGCCGCAGCCTCCATCTCCGCCGCGCTCGCGGTGCGCGTCGCGGACGCGGCCGCACACCACGGCCGCCCCCCAAACCTGTGGCTCTGATACCAAATGTGGTTGCCGTGGCTATGCCCTTGCTCTCGCTCTCTCTCTCGCTGCACCTTTCTCTCTCTCTGAACTAGATCATCAGAGGAAGAAGAAGGAAAGACAAGGAAGAAGGACAGAGACACAAGTGTTTTTAGGCGCACATACGCCACCCGCCGCTCGAACGACATCTTTTTTCTCTCTGAGCACGTACTCAGCTCCCCCCAAAATACACACTGGCAGCCGTGGCTTTTTAAACGCACAGCGACGCAGCCCTCACGTTTCCTCGTAGCTAGCTCTCCGCTGCATGCAGCGGGCGAACCGGCCATGCGCACGACGCGCGCCATGCGAGCGACGCGGCCAGCTCCACCGGCCACTCCTAACAGCCTAGCTACTACAACTACGTCTAACTAACTCATCCATGCATGCAACTAGACGCTGCCCACACAAGGCCCGCCCCGCGCTCCTCAGCTCCGGCGCCCGCCGCGCACGCACACCAACGGGACGCCACTGGTTCCAGCGCCCGGCGCGGCCACACCCCGCGCGTCCGTCTAACTGACACACACACATCATGGTTTACTGGCTAACAGGAACATTCCCCCAAAGCAGTTTTGTGAGAGGTGCTTTGAGCAAGGAGATCGAAAATCGTAGCAAAATGAGCTAGAACTCATGCTTGAGATGGATAATAGTGTTTGTGGGAGGAAGGAGTGTGTGGGTGCAGGAATAAGTGGAGGAGGGCCACCGTGGACCCACGAGGCAGGGGGGCGCGCCCAGGGGGGTAGGGCGCGCCCTCCACCCTCGTGGCCAGGTGGATGCCCCCTGCTGTGTTGTTAGTGCCAAATATTCTCAAATATTCCAGAAAAAATCATATTTAAATTTCAGGGCATTTGGAGAACTTTTATTTTTGGGGTATTTTTATATTGCATGGATAATTTAGATAACACACAGAAAATATTATTTTTACTTTATTTAATATAAATAACAGAAAGTGAAAGGAGGGCACAGAAGGTTGTGCTTTCTAACTTCATCCATAGGAATCCAATAACAAGGTTGATCAAGTCTTGTTAACAAACTCATTCCGAATAACATGGAACCGGAGAAATTTCAAATAACACTACACTACTAGGAAAAGGGCTAAAGATGAAATTGACACTAATGGCACACCAGAGAAGTGGTGCGCCACTACTATATACTAATGGCGCACCATGTGGAGATGCGCCATTAGTGTGGAAGACACTAATGGCGCACCAGGCACACGGTGCGCCACTAGTAACAAAATGTTTTTTTTTCATTTTTTCAAACATACTAATGGCGCATCCGGGCAGAGTGCGCCATAGAGTGCGCCACTACTGTATTTTTTTTACTTTTTTGCAAAACTACTAATGGCGCACCGTTGCATAGTGCGCCATTACTAGTTTAAACTAGTAATGGCGCACTGTGCCACGGTGCGCCATTAGTAACCCCGTTGGTCTGCCCATCAACAGGCACCTCGGCAGGCTCGCTGGATGGGGTCACCGTGAGGGTCGCTGCGAAATGCATGTCGACTTCGAGGGTCGACTCACCGACTTTGAAAGAGCAAACCTAGTCGTGCTACAACACATAGACGTGGTCGATCCTTGGGTGGTAGAGCACAAAACCTTTATTGAGAAGACGTACAATGACCGAGGCCAACAGAGGACGGACGGAGATATAATCAAAGAGCACAACTCATGTTTCATGTGTTGGTTCAAGCAGAAGCTTCTGTAGTACCCTTTACATGAGGATTCTTCCGCGGAAGAACAACTCATATTCGCCTTGTCACAGGGCGCCGAGCACAACCTGATGACCTATGAGGCATACGATATCAACGGCTACACATTCTACACCGAGGACAAGGACATGAAGAGCGATGGTTATCAGAACTCCGGGGTAACGATGGAATCCTACACCGGTAACGACAAGGACAGATACTACGAAAGGATCGAGGAGATCTGGGAGCTGAGCTACGCTGGAGAGAAGGTCCCGATGTTCCGTGTCAGATGGGCCAAGAGCGTCCTAAAAGAATACCGGTATTTCACCACCATGGTTATACCTGAAGCCAAATCCAAGACCGCGGGCGCAAACGTCACCGCGAAAAATGAGCCATGGGTACTGGCTTCCCAAGTGGACCAATGCTTCTTCATTACCGACCCGTCAAAGCCCAGTCGTGTTGTCGTGAGGAGAGGCAAAAGGAAGATCATCGGAATGGATGGAGTAGCCAATGAGCAAGACTTCGACAACTACGGCGACCCGAAGATCGAACATGACGACGACAATGAAGTAGTAGTAACATACACCACAAGAAGAAGCAGGACCACCCTACCTAAAGGATGTCCGTTCCACAGAAGAACTCCATTTGTGAAAAAGAAGGGCAAGAAGATTATGAACAGATAGCTAGCTAAGATCGACTGTATTTAAATCATAGTCTTCATTTCTCGGTTGTATTTCATGGGCACTTTTTGATATCTTGAATATTTTTAAATTTCATGGGCACTTTTTGAATTCATGAATATTTTTTCAAATTTGATGATATTTTTTCATATTCAATATGATAAAATATTGAATATTCATGAGGACACTCGATCTCGATCCCCCTCCATCTCGATCGCTATCCTCCTCCATCTCGATCTCGATGCCCCTTCATCTCGATCGCTATCCCCCTCCATGTCGATCTCGATCCCACCCGCACCCTCCCCCGCTAGCTCCACCGCCGCCGACGACCCACCGCACCCTCCCCCGCTCCACCGCTGCCGACGAGCACCCCCCGCACCCTCCCCCGCTCCACCACCGCCGACGAGCACCCCCCGCACCGTCCCCCGCTCCACCACCGCCGACGAGCACCCCCCGCACCCTCCCCCACTCCACCGCCGCCGACGAGCACCCCCCTTTTCATATTCATATTCATTTTTTAAAAAATAATAATAAAAAAGTGTAGACTACAATTGTTGTTAAACAACAATTATTACTATTTTTATAAAAAAATATTACTGTTTCATATTCATATTAATTTTCTAAAAAATTATTACATGCAACAAAAAATAAAAATAAATTACTTATGGCGCACCTCTGGCTGGTGCGCCATTGCTATTTATAAAAAAAGATTACTAATGGCACACCTCTGCCTGGTGCGCCATTGCTATGTAAAAAAAAATTACTAATGGCGCACCGACCGCGGGTGCGCCATTAGTACGCTTCCCTCCTAGCTAATTCCTCCCTCTCCCTCTCGCCAGATCCCCTTCGTCCCTCTCCCTCGCCAGATCCACCCGCACGCTGCCCCGACGCCGCCGCCCCGACCCTCGCCGGACTCCACCCCCGCCGCCCCCGCGCCCCCGCCATCGCAGCTCCCCCGT
>NC_053025.1:468144280-468230312 GCF_003073215.2 Triticum urartu | reverse complement strand
TAAAAGATAAGAATTGTAACATAAAGAGAGCATCATGAAGAATATGACTAGCAAATTTAAGTCTAACCCACTTCCTATGCATAGGGATTTTGTGAGCAAACAACTTATGGGAACAACAATCAACTAGCATAGGAAAGTAAAACAAGCATAACTTCAAGATTTTAAGCACATAGAGAGGAAACTTGATATTATTGCAATTCCTACAAGCATATGTTCCTACCTCATAATAATTTTCAGTAGCATCATGAATGAATTCAACAATATAACCAGCACCTAAAGCATTCTTTTCATGATCTACAAGCATAGAATTTTTATTACTCTCCACATAAGCAAAATTCTTCTCATTCGGAATAGTAGTGGGAGCAAAGTCAACAAAATAATTATCATGTGAGGCATAATCCAATTGAAAACTAAAATCATGATGACAAGTTTCATGGATATCATTATTCTTTATAGCATACAAGTCATCACAATAATCATCATAGATAGCAACTTTGTTCTCATAATCAATTGGAACCTCTTCCGGAATAGTGGAATCATCACCAAATAAAGTCATGACCTCTCCAAATCCACTTTCATCAATATAATCATCATAAATAGGAGGCATGCTTTCATCATAATAAATTTGCTCATCAAAACTTGGGGGACAAAAAATATCATCTTCATCAAACATAGCTTCCCCAAGCTTGTGGCTTTGCATATCATTAGCATCATGGGTATTCAAGGAATTCATACTAAAAACATTGCAATCATGCTCATCATTCAAAGATTTAGTGCCAAACATTCTAATGCATTCTTCTTCTAACACTTCGGCACAATTTTCCTTTCCATCATACTGACGAAAGATATTAAAAAGATGAAGTGTATGAGGTAAACTCAATTCCATTTTTTATAGTTTTCTTTTATAAACTAAACTAGTGATAAAACAAGAAACTAAAAGACTCAATTGCAAGATCTAAAGATATACCTTCAAGCACTCACCTCCCCGGCAACAGCGCCAGAAAAGAGCTTGATGTCTACTACACAACCTTCTTCTTATAGACGTTGTTGGGCCTCCAAGTGCAGAGGTTTGTGGGACAGTAGCGAATTTCCCTCAAGTGGATGACCTAAGGTTTATCAATCCGTAGGAGGCCTAGGATGAAGATGGTCTCTCTCAAGCAACCCTGCAACCAAATAACAAAGAGTCTCTTGTGTCCCCAACACACCCAATACAATGGTAAATTGCATAGGTGCACTAGTTCGGCGAAGAGATGGTGATACAAGTGGTATATGGATGGTAGATAAAGGTTTTTGTAATCTGAAATTATAAAAACAGCAAGGTAACTAATGATAAAAGTGAGCGTAAACGGTATTGCAAAGATAGGAAACAAGGCCTAGGGTTCATACTTTCACTAGTGCAAGTCCTCTCAACAATAATAACATAATTGGATCACAAAACTATCCCTCAACATGCAACAAAGAGTCACTCCAAAGTCACTAATAGCGGAGAACGAACGAAGAGATTATGGTAGGGTACGAAACCACCTCAAAGTTATTCTTTCCAATCAATCCGTTGGGCTATTCCTATAAGTGTCACAAATAGCCCTAGAGTTCGTACTAGAATAACACCTTAAGACACAAATCAACCAAAATCCTAATGTCACATAGATACTCCAATGTCACCTCAAGTATCCATGGGTATGATTATACGATATGCATCACACAATCTCAGATTCATCTATTCAACCAACACATAGAACCTCAAAGAGTGCCCCAAAGTTTCTACCGGAGAATCACGACAAAAACGTGTGCCAACGCCTATGCATAGGTTCATGGGCGGAACCCGCTAGTTGATCACCAAAACATACATCAAGTGAATCACGTGATATCCCATTGTCACCACAGATACGCACGGCAAGACATACATCAAGTTTTCTCAAATCTTTAAAGACTCAATCCGATAAGATAACTTCAAAGGGGAAAATCAATCAATTACAAAAGAGTAGAGGGGGGAGAAACATCATAAGATCCAACTATAATAGCCAAGCTCGCGATACATCAAGATCGTACCACCTCAAGAACACGAGAGAGAGAGATAGAGAGAGAGATCAAACACATAGCTACTGGTACATACCCTCAGCCTCGAGGGAGAACTACTCCCTCCTCGTCATGGAGAGCACCGGGATGATGAAGATGGCCACCGGAGAGGGATTGCCCCCTTTGGCAGGGTGCCGGAACGGATCTAGATTGGCTTTCGGTGACTGCGGAGGCTTCTGGCGGCGGAACTGCTGATCTATTGTGCTCCCCGATCGTTTTAGGGTATATGGAGATATATAGGCGGAAGAAGTACGTCAGGGGGGGCACGAGGGGCCCACGAGGGTGGAGGGCGTGCCCAAGGGGGTGGGCGCGCCCCCTACCTCGTGGCCTCCTCGTTGATCCCCTGATGTGCACTCCAAGTCTTCTGGGTTGCTTTCGTTCCAAAAATAAGTTCCGTGAAGTTTCAAGTCAATTGGACTCCGTTTGATTTTCCTTTTCTGCGATACTCTAAAACAAGGAAAAACATAAACTGGCACTAGGCTCTGTGTTAATAGGTTAGCCCCAAAAATAATATAAAAGTGTATAATAAAGCCCGTAAACATCCAAAACCGTAGATAATATAGCATGGAGCAATCAAAAATTATAGATATGTTGGAGACGTATCAAAGATCTTGGTGATGAAGCTCTAGAGATGCTGATCAAGAGCAAGCAAGGGGCAGAGATCTTTCAAGATCTGCCTCTCTTTGATGCTGATATTCTAAACAAATTCATTGATGAATGGTTTGAGGACCAAAGCATCAAGATTGATGATTTGCATCTACCAGTGAACATTAGCGTCACGTTTCACGGAGCCATTGCCAATGAACTGGCCTTGGCTCAAAAAATTGTCGAGCTCAAGAACAACATTGATTATGAGAAGGCACACTTCAAGAAGCACATGGCCAAGCTCAGTGTGGTTGATGTGCAAATCTTCAAGAAGGTTATGCACGATCTCAAGGCAGGGTTCAGCAAGAAGCGTGAAGAAGCCAAAGGCTCACGCGAGCGCATGAAGTACTATGCGTAGAAATGTGTGCAAACGCACAATGAAGCTGAAAAGAGAAAGGCTCTTGGGCACCCTGGCATCGACCCTAGGATGGCTGGCAAGAAAAATAAGAAGTCTGCTGATGCCATACCCAAAGCTCAACGGCAGGAACAACCAAGCATAGTCTTCCCTACCAGCATGACTGGCTCGAAGCAAAAGGTCCGCTCAGCAGCTTCTGAGCAGAAGAAAACTAGGCAAGCCGAAGCCAAAGCCAGGAATAGGAAGCTCAAAGAAACCTCTAATGGTGCTCCCTCCAAGAAGAAACTGAAGACAAAGGCTTCTAAGTCTTCAAAGCAAGAGCGTGCTGCTGCTCCAGAGCCCCTCAATGTTGAACCAATCTCTGTTGCTTTCCCAGCCTCGACCAACCAAGAACGTCGCCTAGTGATTCATGAGCCTGCTTCCACAGAGGCTCCAGAGAGTGAAGAAATTCCAGCTGTTGAACCCAACATAGCTGAAGACATTGGTCGTGAAGACAATGTACATGATGATGAAGTCCTACCTCGGCTCGAGCCACAATCGGTATCATCACCTGCTCCCACGAGCAGTGAACTTATTAGCATTGGTCATCCATTGACGCCAATTGCTCAAGATGACTCATGGGCTGAGCAACAACAACAAGACACCCCGCACTCCACCTGCTCAAGTGACCTCTTCGGTGCTTGATGATGACAACTACATGGAGCATACCACTCCCTCTCCAAAGGCGTCGCTAGTGTTTCGTAGGCTTCACAAAGGCCTCAGGCCACAGGTCTCCATGTCAAGCATTACAGAAGAGGAAGTGCAATACAGTAGCTCAGTAGCACGTCAAGTGTTTCCTAAAGCCACCCCTTCTGCATCTGCCTCTGAGTCTGAAGCCAAAGATGCTCAAGACATTCCGGCTGCATCAGCCGAAGAAGAAAAAAAAGAAGAGAAAATAGATGAAAGAGAAGCCACACCCCCTGCCAGTGATCCAGTCATTCAAGAGAATGTGATCGTGCCCGACCCTCCAGTTGTCGAACAGATGGAGGTTGAAAACAATGAGGCTGCCACCAACAACGCCACTAAAGCCAATGACACTATCATGGTTGAAGATAATGTGGAGCCCGAAGCCAATGTGACCACTGACACCATTCTGCAGCCAATCATCTCTGATGACGTCGTTCCTCCTCCAAGGCCTCATACCATGGAACATGCATTCAATTGTGGTGTGTTGGTAACTGTCAGATGGCCCATCATGATTGAAAGTGCTAGTGATCGACTAGAGGGGGGTGAATAGGAGATTTTTATGAAAGTCTTCAAAACATGGAAGTTTTGAAGACAAACGATAGAAATACACCTATTACCATGCAATGGAAGGTAGACTACACTAGGCAAGCCATAGTCAAGTATTCAATGAAGTGAAAGCACAAAGACTAATAGCAGCTAGACAGTATAGATCAGGATGGAAGATAGTATGAAGCCAATCAGAACAAGCAGTCACTCAGTGAAGACAAAAGATAATGCAAATAGGCAATGACTTCAAAAGGACCAACTGTAAATAAAGAGATGGAAAGGATAGAACCAGTTGCTCGTTGAAGACAATGATTTGTTGGACCAGTTCTAGTTGTTGTGACAACTGTACGTCTGGTTAGGGAGGCTGAGATTTAACTCAGAAGACCGTGTTTTTCACCTTATTCCCCTTGAGCTAAGGACACTCAGTCCTCACCCAATCACTCTGGTAAGTCTTCAAGGTAGACTTCCAAACATTGACAGACTTTGTTCACCGGCGATCCACAATGACTCTTGGATGCTCAGAACGAGACGCCTAACCGGCTGGAGGATTCACAGTCCTCAAGTGTAATAAGTCTTCAGATCACACAGACAGGAAGACTTCAGTGATGCCTAACACTCTTTGGCTCTGGGTTTTTAGGGCTTTGTCCTCGCAAGGATTTCTCTCTCAAAGGCTTCGAGGTGGGTTGCTCTCAAACGACACCGTGCACTAACTCTGAGCAGCCAACCAATTTATGGTGTAGGGGGTGGGCTATTTATAACCACTAGGCAACCCGACCTGATTTGTCCGAAATGACCCTGGGTCACTAAGGAACTGACACGTGTTCCAACGGTCAGATTTCAAACACACACGACAACTTTACTTGGGCTACAAGCAAAGTTGACTTATCCAACTCTGGATAAGATTTTCTCTCATTGTCTTCGCTCGTAGACATAGGATTTTGGTTAAGCATCACTTCAGTCATTCTGACTGGTTCTCTTGGACCCCACTTAACAGTACGGTGGTTCCTATGACTCAACAAAGAAGAAAAGGAAACGACAAAGCAACTAAGTCTTCGCGCTCCATAGTATTCACGCGATGTCTTCTCTTGTCATAGTCTTCAATATGAAACTCTTCACAGAAAACCTTTGTCTTCAATGTCTTCATACATTTTTAGGGGTCATCTCCGGCAGGAAAACCGAATCAATGAGGGACTTCTACCTGTGTTATCCTGCAATTCTCACAAACACATTAGTCCCTCAACCAAGTTTGTCGTCAATACTCCAAAACCAACTAGGGGTGGCACTAGATGCACTTACAATGATTCCACCCACTGCTCCTGGGCCACAATATGATTATCATGTGGAGCAGAGGCCTCAAATTCAGAAGCCAAAGCCTAGATTGCCAAGGCTTCCAAGTGCTGCCACAACACAGGATCATTCATTGTGCAAAGCTTCAGGGCGCACAACACTTTCTTCGACAGTGCCAAGAACCCCTACAAGAATCGCAAGATCTCCTCTGACAGGTTTTGGAGTCATCAGCAGCGAAGCTATTACTCATGCATCCTATACAATCAAGACCGGATTTTTCCGCATAAGCGTCTAGATTCTGAAGCTATTGCTGGGTTGCCATGTCTTGAGGAGGCCCTTGACTGCTTTCGGGATGTTGGACTTCTGCCTTTTATGATTGACAAAGAGCACTGGAACGAAGGGCTTCTACTGCAGCTCTATGCTACACTACACATTCGTGGCTACAACAGGGATCCGAAGACTTGGATCCTTGAGTGGATGACAGGTGATGTTCATCGAAGCCAAAGCTCAGGACATCATCGAGCTTACTTCCCTGCCCACTCCAGGTGACTTGTATGAACCTGGTTGTCAGCATCATCAGAATGAGCTGCAGAGCATTTTATCAGAAGGCAGAGCCCAATATGAGACAAATGCTGAGCATGATGAAGCCATTGCCCCATGACACCGAATACCCCAAGGAATTTTTTGTTCAGGACCTCAAGTACTTGCCACGTACAGTTATCATATTCCGAGGTGTACTCTATGGCCTAACAAAGGAAATTCTTGTGAAGGTAAACTTCAAGGCGCCATGAAGACATTGGTTTTATATATTGTCAATGGCATCAAATTCAACACTCGGGATTTCTTCATCCTACATCTTGCTACTTCTGGGATTGATCTTTTCGGCCTGAAATTCTATGCTCTGTGGGTGATGTGCTTGATCAAGCTTCATTCAACCATCGACTATCAACCCTCAGCGCGCAACCACATTGTCTTTTTTGCCTGATGTTGATATGTCTATTGAAGCCATCTACCCCGAGCCAGCAAAGAAGCCACTGCACCTTCAGAATGCAGAATTTCAAAGCTTCACGCAGCCTATTGAAGGGATTCATGTGCCAAATGCTGCAACACCTGCTTATCCTCTTGCTGGCAACTTGCGTGTGCCGCACCGTACCAACACTGAAGCCACTGCCAGCACCATAGCTCAAAGGCCTCAGAAGCATCCTCATGTCCTCAACGACCGTGAGGTTCTCGTGGCTCTACATCAAAAGCAAGATAGGCATAATGATTGGCTGAAGCGTCAGATCCAGAGTCTCTTGGTGGATGTAAACCGCATTCGCAACTTTGCCACCAAGAACTCATTTATTGCTCATGAAGCCCGTCGGCGGTCCTGGAAGAGCCTCACAATGCTCTGCTCTGAAGATGAACTTCGCGAAGATGGCTTCACAGAGAGCTTCAAATTTGACTCCAGGCCTCCACCAAATGCAAGCAGGCGTCGCACTCCATCTGTTGAAGATTCTGAACATTCGTCTTCGGCTGCAACTGTCATTGCGAGAGTCGTCGATGAAGAGGATGACGCCACTTCACTAACTTTGGTTGCACTGCATTATGATTCTGCGTCACGCCCGTCTGCACCACCAAACTCCAACGTCGACCCTGCTCCATCTTCTACTCCAACTGGGAACGAGTAGATCCTCTACGTCTTCAAACCTTTTTTGTTATTACTGACAAAAGGGGGAGAAGCATATGAGGTTGATAGTCTTCAAGCAGGTCCATATGGGTGGTTGCATTATTTTTGCTAAGTTCTTACAAGTCTCTTTTTGAAACTATTTGGCTTTTGAGTTGTGACACTTAAACTTCATGGTCCTCCGCTAGTTTTGCTGCTACTTTGTGATGCGATGATAAATTCTATATGTAGTCATTCTGCAGATGTCCATTTCTCATTATGCATGTCATTATCTTCGCTATTCTTATATATGCACAAAGAATTGTCTTCGTACGTTGAAGATGATCTCCATAAAGTAAAACCTGCCATGTGCATTTGCATTCAAAGGAAAACTACTTACATGCACATCTTCAGAGGGAGCCTTTTGCAACATACGAAGACAATGCCCTAATCCTTAACTTTCACATACTTTTATCCCCGTTGAAAACTTCAACCAGTTTGTCATCAATCACCAAAAAAGGGGGAGATTGTAAGTTCATCTAGTGCCAGCCCTAGTTGGTTTTGGAGTAATGACGACAAACTTGGTTGAGGGACTAATGTGTTTGTGAGAATTGCAGGATAACACAGGTAGTAGTCCCTTATTGATTCGGTTTACCTATCAGAGATGACCCCTAAAAATGTGTGAAGACATTGAAGACAACGGTGGTTCGTGAAGATATTCATGATGAAGATTATGACATGTGAAGACATTCACTTGAAGACTATGGAGTGCAAAGACATAGTTGTTTCGTAGTTTCCTTTTCTTCTTTGTTGAGTCATAGGAACCACCGTACTGTTAAGTGGGGTCCAAGTGGAAAAAGTTAGAGTGACTGATGTGATGCTCAACCAAAATCCTATGTCTTTGAGCGAAGACAATGAGAGCAAATCTGATCCAAATTTGGATGAGTCAACTTTACTTGTAGCCAAGTCAAGCTGCCGCGTGTGTTTGAAATCCGACCGTTGGACACATGTCGGTTCCTTAATGACCTAGGGTCATTCAGACAAATCAGGTCAGGTTGCCTCCTGTCTATAAATAACCCACCCCTACACTATAAGTTTGGCTGCTCAGAGTTAGTGCACGACTTCTGTCGTTTGGGAGAAACCCACCTACGAAGCATTTGACAGAGAGATCCTTGCGAGGACAAAGCCCAAAACACCCAGAGCCAAAGAGTGTTAGGCATCACTAAAGTATTTCTGTCCGCGTGACCTGAAGAATTGTTACATTTGAGGACTGTGAATCCTCCAGCCGGTTAGGCGTCACGGTCTGAGCATCCAACAGTCATTGTGAATGCTGGTGAACGAAGTCTGTGAAGGTTTGGAAGTCGACCTTGAAGACTTACCAAAGTGATTGGGTGAGGACTGCGTGTCCTTAGCTCAAGGGGAATAAGGTGAAGATGCGGTCTTCTGAGTTGAGTCTCAGCCTCCCTAACCAGACGTATAGTTGTCACAGCAACTGGAACTGGTCTACCAAATCCTTGTCTTCACCAAGCAAGTGGTTCTATCCCCCACTTCCCTTTACTTTACAGTTTGTCTTTGTTAAGTCATTGTTTGCTTGTCTGATCTGTTTGACTTCACTAAGTGAAGACTATTTAATGTTTGGCTTCATACTGTCTTCCATCCTGATCCATACTACCTAGCTGCTGATAGTCTTCGTGCTTTACAATACTGATCATTTGACTATGGCTGGTCTAGTGTAGTCTCTCTTCTGCTGTATATCAATAGGTTCATTTCATCTGTTTGTCTTGAAAGACCTCGTGTTTTGAAGACTTTCATAAAAATCACCTATTCACCCCCCCTCTAGTCGATAACTAGCACTTTCACATAGGCATCACGACCAAGATTAGTAGACCGACTCCTGCCTGCATCTACTACTATTACTCCACACATTGACCGCTATCCAGCATGCATCTAGTGTATTAAATTCATGGGGAAACGGAGTAATGCAATAAGAACGCTGACATGATGTAGACAAGATCTATTTATGTAGAAATAGACCCCATCATTTTATCCTTAGTAGCAATGATACATACATGTCGGTTCCCCTTCTGTCACTGGGATCAAGCACCATAAGACCGAATCCTGCATGCATCTACTACTATTACTCCACACATCGACCGACTCCTGCCTGCATCTAGAGTGTTAAGTTCATGAAGAACAGAGTAACACTTTATG
The DNA here is from genome assembly GCF_003073215.2 of Triticum urartu. Lineage (NCBI taxonomy): Eukaryota > Viridiplantae > Streptophyta > Magnoliopsida > Poales > Poaceae > Triticum > Triticum urartu. The sequence goes on along the minus strand of NC_053025.1, from coordinate 468,220,821 downwards.
TAAGATGACATGGTCTAGACGAATAAACTCAAGCAATATGTTGTAAACCCCATGTTTTTATCCTTGATGGCACCAATACAATACGTGCCTTGCTGCCCCTACTGTCACTAGGAAAGGACACCGCAAGATTGAACCCAAAGTGTGACATCCCAATTTTCAATTTGGGTGTTAATCATTAGGTCATCGTATGCATCCATGCCCTTTTCATTTTTAATTTGTTTTAGTTGTACATTTTGATCCAAGAGACCTTAAGGAACTCAAGGACCATGTGAGAGAGTTGGAGGTTCTCATAAAATTCCATTTTTGAATTTTCAAAATTGGTAAATTGGATCAAGGTGATTTTTATTTGAAATTATTTTGCCCGGTTATTTCAAAATAAATAAAATAATGAGAGAAGATAATATGACTTCTTCAAAATAGAGGAAATAATGGAAATTTAATTTTAAATAAAAATATGTATTTTATTTGTATTTTATTTGCGATTTTATTCTGTTAAATTAGGGGAAAACTGCATTTTATCCCAGAAAAATGTCCATGTTGTCCTAATTATTAGGAGAGGACTGTGAAAATTATTTTTGGGATTTTAGGATTTTTATTTTAACTTTTTGGATTTTTTTTCTTTTTTTGGTGAAATTATTTAAAAAAATCCTAACTGGGCTGGCCCAGCTAGCGCCAGGCCGTGGCCTAGCTCGCCGCCGTCCTCCCCGAGTCCGGCTCGCGCCCGACGCCGCCGCCGCCGAGTCCGGCCTCTCCCCCACCGCCTAGCCCCTTCCCCAAGCACCTTCGGCCCCCTTTAAATAGGGCCGATGCCCGGCCTCTCCTTCCCACCGAGCCACCCCGCCGCCTGCCGCCGTCGCTTGCGCCGCCCACACCACCCATGCCGCTTCCCACCGCCTCCTGCCACTGCCGCGCTGCCGCATCGCCGCTGCTACCGCGCCGCCTCGCCCCGTTCGCCGGAGAATGCCGCCGTGCCGTCACCGGTTTTCCCCCACCCGACCCAGTATAAACCACTCGTTTTTTATTAAAGTTCGGTTTTTCTTTTAAATCGGCTTTTTAGGTTTTGTTAATTAGCGAGCGTTCACCGATCTAGATCTGTTAACGAACGAATTTCGTTCGTTAGTTTCTGTTAGCGGACGTTTGTCCGATAGATTTTTCTTTTTAGTTTTATTTTCGGCCAGGGACCTATTCGTAATTACTTTCTTCACAGATTAGTCTCTGATCTTCAAACCTTCACTATTTTTTGCTTGTTTATCCAAATATAGTTAAACCAACGCCAAAATCTTTGTCTTGTTCCCCTCTGTCCAGATAATCAACTTGAAGATGATTTTGAAAATTTAAAATTTGTTTTCAAGCAGATTTGACTTTGAACTTCTTTTGATCGTAGTTTGATTTCATAACTCCGATTTGACTGATTATTTTCGCAAATCGAAGCTCTTCTCTTGAACTTTCAGTTTAGATCTTTTATTTTGGTTTTACCTTTGCATCTTATGCTTGAGTGCTTATGTATGCTATTTTTTGTTCACGATAGAGTTTCCGGAGTGCGAGGCTTGCTACTACGAATCTCTAGGGTTTTCCGATCATCAGCAAGGCAAGTAACACTTTGATCATATCCCTTTATTACCCAGTTTTATGCATTAGTTTCAACCCTCAAACATTGCATGAGTAGGATGTGATAACATGTGGGTATTGGGAAGTAGTTGATGAGGTAGGAACCTATTGCCTTACATTTAAACCTTGAGAGTTACTACGTTATGTATGCATTACTTTGCTATGCTCATAGACGTGGATTGGTTTGTGAGATTCATGAAAGATGTGAGAGTTATTATTAACTAAGAGGAACTTAAGGTGGCCACTTTAATACACTTCTGGGTGGATTGGTTGTGGGCACCTGGAGCAATCCAGTATTGTCCTAGGATATCCCGGAGTACCCGTGTGATCATCCTATGGTTTGCCACCCAGGCTCAAAGGGATCATAAGATTATTCATGCTATAAACTTCCGTGTGCAGCCACAAGCCATTATGGGCTCTGGCATAGTTGAGTATGTTGTGTGACCTCTTTCAGTGGTAGGCTAGCAGATGTAGGGGAAACTAGGTGGTACTGTCTACCCAGAGTAAAGAGTTAATGCTTTGGAAAGACTATGTCTCGATCATCCGATCATGGATGTGGTCGAGTCTTGTGGGGAAAAGTGCGCAAACCTCTGCAGAGTGTATAAACTAATCATGGTTAACTGTGTCCCCGGTTATGGACATCTTGAGTATATGGTACTTGAATTATTGATTTGATCTCATCACCTTACTTAATGAAACTGTTGGGTTATAATTATTATTTTGGGATTGAGTTGGAGGAACCTTCTCAATAATGTCATTAAACTTTGTAGTTAAATAAAATATATTCCTTTGTTGTAGGGAAAAATTAGCTTTATGCAAATGATAACCATAGAGCCTCCACCAGCCAAATATGCATGTAGTGATAGCTGTTATTTGTTCATTGCTCTATGGTGTTATCTTGCCAGCATATTCCATGTGCTGACCTAAACGGCTGCAACGTATCATGTTGCAGAATTTTCAAACGAAAAGTAAGGTGTGATAGGTCGTTGTCATGCACTTAGTATTGCTGTGGAGTTGGATGGACTCACTTATCTTAGAAGCTTCTGCAGTTATCTTATTTAGATGGCCTTCAGCCATATTATTGTAATAAGTACTCTTTATGAGACACTCGTGTAATAAGTGTGTGATTTAACTCTATTATAAATCCTTGAGTACTGCGTGTGTCGGCAATACTGATCCAGGGATGACACTTAAGCACAGAGACTACGATCCATTGGGATCGGGTCGCTACACAAAGCTAAGCACTTCTCCCATTGCAAGAAAAACCAATCTAGTTGGCCAAACTAAACCGATAGTCTGAAGAGAATTACAAAGATATCAAATCATGCATATCAGAATTGTAGCGACTAGACCTCAAATAGTCCGATCTCTGTGCATCAGTGTCATCCCTGGATCGGTAATGCTGACACGCACAGTACTAGAGGATTTATAACAGAGTAGCAATCACACACTTATTACATCGAATGTCTCAAAAGAGAACTTATTACAATAAATATGGCTTAAGGCCATCTCATACGATAATAGCGGAAGGCTTGGAAGATAAAGTGAGTCCATCAACTCCAACGGCATCACTGAGTGAAAGACAACGACCTAAGGCTCCTTGCTCGTCGTCTGAAAAGTCTGCAACATGAACGTTGCAGCCTGAAACGGATCAACACATGGAATATGCTAGCAAGGTAACACAAGAGTAATGAACAGGATAAATGCTATCACTACATGCATATTTGGCTGGTGGAGGCTGTATGGTTAACATGTTTATGCGAAAAGCCAATTTTCCCCAACAAAAAAGGGATAAATTTTATTTAACTATGATGGTAGTTGTTAAACATTGAGAAGGTTCCTCCAACTAAATCCCAATTAATCATCATCATTAAACCCAATCAAATTATATTAAGAGTGATGAGATCAACATGATAATCCAAGAACCAGATACTCAAGATGTCCATAACCGTGGACACGGCTAACCATGATTAGTTTATACACTCTGCAGAGGTTTGCGCACTTTTCCCCATAATACTCGATCTCCTCCGTTGGATTTCTTACACTACAGGGTGGTTGAGAAACGGATGACCGAGACACAGTATTTCATAAGCATTAACTCTCTACTCTGGATAGACAGTACCACCTACTACCCACTACATCTGCTAGTCTACCTCTTCAAGAGCTTCACGCAACTTACTCAGCTATGCCAGAGCCCATAATGGCTTGTGGCTGCACACAGAAGTTTCTAGCAAGAATAATCTCATGATCCCTTTGAGCCTGAGTGGCGGGCCGTAGGATGATCACACGGGTCCTCTGGGATATCCTAGGATAACAATGGATTCTCCAGGTGCCCACAAGTAATCCACCCAGATGTGAATTTAATTTGCCACCTTAAGTTGAACCATTAATTAATAGCTCACATATGTAATGAATACTCTCAAACCCAATCCACGTCTACGAGCATAGCATAGCATTATAAGCAATGTAGAAGTAACTCCCAAGGGTTTGATAATAAAACAGGTAATAGGTACTACCTCATCTACTTCCCAAAACTCACAATTTAATCAGATCCTAAGCACGCAACTGTTTGAGGATTGATCTAATGCAATAAAACTGGGTAGTAAAAGGGTATGATCAAAGTGTTACTTGCCTTGCTGATGATCTGTGAAACCTAGAGACTCGAACTAGCATGCTTCGCACTCCAGGTACTCTATCGCAAACAAACAAGCATACAATAAGCACTCAACTATAAGCACGGGTAAAACTCAAATAAGAAGTCTAACCAGAAAGTTCAACTTAAGAACTCCGGTTGGCAAAAAGAATCAAACCAAACGAAGCAACAAAACTCAAACTGTGAAAGAAACAAGATCCGTTTACTAATCTGGACTTAAGTCAAATTTTATAGTAGCAAAATCTTGTTCAAGTTGGTTAAACAGAAAGAGAGCTTCGAAACAAAGATCTAGGCGCTTGAATCGCCTGATTCCGATAAACGAGCGAGAAGTTATACTAGAACGAAGATTAGGGCAGGAATCGCGATCGAAAATAATCGCGGAAAAATCTTGGAAAAAGAAAAACTGACGAACAGGCTAACGAACGAACATTCGTTGTCTGTGGCTAACGGGTGAAAACCGTTTGTTAAAACGAACGTACGAATGGGCGTTCACTAAATAAACAAACCGGGGAAAAATATAAAATCGATCTAAATGTAGGGTTTCAAAAAAAAAAGATCGGTTTTCCGAAGAAAACCGGCTGCGGCGGCTACCTCGTCGGTGGCGGGGTTGGTGGCGGCGGGGCTCCGGTGGCGGCGGCGGCGAAGCGAGGCGGTGACGAGACGGGGCGGCAGTGGCGGATCGGGGCGGGGCGGGGCTGGCGCTAGGGTTCCGCGGGGCTGGCGGACCTTGGCGGCTTATAAGGCCTGCCGGGTCGGAGTCCTAGTCGGGCACGGCCCGACTAAGTCGGTTGACTTTTTTAAAAAATAAATAAATTCCGCGCAGTAAAACGAAGAAAAGAAATACTAAACAGACTTCAAAAATCATGAAATAAAATTCCCCGTCCTCTAAAAATCTAACGGACAAGGTGAACATTTATTTGGGCCTCTAATGCAATTTTGGAAAACGCATATTTTTCCTAATTCAAATAAATAGCGATAAAAACTCCGAATAAAATCTTATTTGATTTTAATATTAAATCTCCAATATTTGTTTATTTTGGGGAAGTCATTTTATCCCGTCTTTTTTTATTTTCATAAAGAAATATTCGAAGAGAAAATAATTAAAATCAATGACCCTCTTTTCAAAATTTGAGAAATCTCAAATTTGAAAATAACGAAATCCCCAACTCTCTCTGTCGGTCCTTGAGTTGCGTAGAATTTCTAGGATCAAGCAAAAATGCAACAAAATATGATATGCAATGATGATCTAATGTATAACATTCCAAATTGAAAATTTGGGATGTTACGAACCTACCCACCTTAAGATGAATCTCGCCCTCGAGATTCGGGTTGGCTAGAAAATAGGTGAGGGTGATCCTTCCGTAGGTCTTCCTTTCATTCCCTGGTGGCTTCATCCTCGGTATGGTGGCTCCACTGAACTTTGCAGAACTTGATAACCTTACTGCGTGTGACACGGCTGGTAAACTCAAGAATCTTGACTGGTTTCTCCTTGTAGGTCAAATCGGTATCCAACTGAATCACTTCCAGTGGCACTATATCTCTTAGAGGAATATCAGCCATCTCTGCGTGGCACTTCTTCAATTGGGAAACGTGGAACACATCGTGAACTCCTGACAATCCTTTGGGCAATTCCAATCTGCAAGCAACTTCTCCCATACGTTCCAAAACTTTGTATGGTCCCACAAAACATGGTGCTAACTTTCCTTTAACTCCAAAACGCTTCACTCCTCGAAGTGGTGATACACGAAGATACACTCTGTCTCTGACTTCATAAGTTGTCTCCTTGTGTTTTGAATCCGCATAGCTCTTCTGCCTGGACTGGGCTACCTTGAGTCTGTCGCATATCAGTTTAACCTTCTCTTCAGACTCTTTAATCAAATTTGGTCCAAACAACTGACGGTCTCCAACTTCATCCCACAACAACGGTGTCCTCCACCTCCTTCCGTACAATGCTTCGAAAGGGGCCATCTTCAAACTAGCTTGATAGTTGTTGTTGTAAGAGAACTTTGCATAAGGCAAATTGTCGTCCCAACTAGATCCATAGTCTAGCGCACAACCTCTCAACATGTCCTCTAGAAATTGATTGACTCTCTCAGTCTGTCCATCCGTCTGTGGGTGAAGGCTGTACTAAACTCTAGCCTGGTTCCCAAAGTCTCATGCAACTAATTCCAAAACTTTGAGGTAAACTGGGTTCCTCTATCCGATACAATGGTCCTCGGAACTCCATGTAGACATACGATCCTGGTCATGTATATCTTTGCCAACTTAGCACTGGTGTAAGTGGTCTTCACTGGGATGAAATGAGCTACCTTCGTCAAACGATCGACTACAACCCATATTGAGCCTGAACGAGTCCTGGGTAATCCCGTGATTAAGTCCATGCCTAGTTTATCCCACTTCCATTCGGGTATCGGCAATGGTTGTATCAATCCCGCTGGCTTCTGATGTTCTGCCTTCACTCTCTGACATACATCACAAACTGCTACATACTCCGCAATATCCTTCTTCATTCCGGTCCACCAGAAACTATCCTTCAAATCCAGATACATCTTGGTATTTCCTGGGTGAATCGAATACGGTGAATAATGGGCCTCTTGCAGAATCAACTTCCTGATCTCCGGATCATCAGGCACATATACGCGGTCCTCAAACCATAGGGTATCGTGGTCATCCTTACGAAATCCCTTAGCTTTTCCTTTGCTCATCCTCTCTTTTATCTCGGCAATCTCCTTGTCTGTCTTCTGAGCTTCCCTGATCTTATCCATCAAAGTAGACTGAATCTCTAATGCTGCTATATAACCCCTCGGAACTACTTCCAAACATAGCTCACGAAGATCCTCTGGTAACTCCTTGGGTAACTCTCCGGTCATGAGCGTATTTACATGACTCTTGTGGCTCAACGCATCGGCTACTACGTTAGCCTTTCTAGGATGATAATGCAACTTCATATCATAATCCTTGATGAGCTCCAACCATCCCCTTTGCCTGAGATTTAACTCCTTCTGCGTGAAGATATACTTCAAACTCTTGTGATCCGTGTACACCTCACAATGGTTTCCAATGAGAAAATGTCTCCATGTCTTCAACGCATGCACTACGGCTGCTTACTCCAAATCATGGGTAGCATAATTCAACTCATGGGGTTTAAGCTGTCGTGAGGCATAAGAAACAACTCTTCATTCCTGCATAAGCACTGCTCCAAGTCCTCAACGAGAAGCGTCGCAATACACCTGGTAATCCTTGCGTTGACATAGGAGAATCAACACTGGAGCTGTAACCAAGCGTTTCTTCAACTCCTGAAAACTGGCCTCACATTCCTCAGTCCATTTAAACTTAGTGTCCTTCTTCAACAACTCCGTCATGGGCTTTGCAATCTTCGAGAAATTCTCAATGAACGTTCTATAGTATCCTATGAGTCCAAGAAAACTCCGAATCTCTCAACTGACGTGGGTGCTTCCCAATTTGTCACAGTGATGACCTTGGTAGGGTCTACGGCTATTCCTTCTCTGGATATAACATGTCCAAGAAATCCAACTTACTTCAACCAAAACTCACACTTGCTGAACTTGGCGTATAGCCGATGTTATCTGAGCTTCCCAAGTACCGAACGCAAATGCTCCTTATGCTCCTCTTCATTCTTCAAGTAGACCAAAATATCATCAACGAACACCACGACGAACTTATCCAAAAACTCCATAAACACCTTGTTCATCATGTTCATAAAATAGGCAGGTGCGTTCGTCAAACCAAATGACATAATAGTATACTCATATAGCCCGTATCTTGTGGTAAAAGCTGTCTTAGGTATATCCCGCTCTCGAATCTTCAGCTGGTGGTACCCTGATCGCGGATCGATCTTGGAAAACACCTTAGCTCCTTGTAGTTGGTCAAACAAGTCATTTATCATCGGCAGTGGGTACTTGTTCTTGATCGTCACTTCATTCAATCCTCGATAATAAACAACCAACCTCAACGATCCATCGTTCGTCTCCACTAGAAGCACTGGTGATCCCTAAGGTGACGAACTTGGGCGAATATAGCCTTTTATCCAGTAACTCCTTAATCTGCTTCTTAATTTCCTCTAAATCCTTAGCGGGCATCCTATACGATCTCTTAGATATTGGCCCTATGCCTGGCAAAAGCTCGATCAAAAACTCAATGTCTCTATCTGGTGGCATGCATACATCCGGGAAATCCTTCACCAGTGGTACTTCCTCCTGTACAACTCCTGATAAGGAATTCACTTGAGTCCTATTTGGCACATGCCGGGATACATACTTGATCCTTCTTCCTTCTGGGGTGGTAAGCAAAATCGACTTACTGACGCAGTCAGTGTTCCCTCCATACTTCGATAACCAATCCATGCCTAATATCACGTCCAGTCCTTGTGACTCCAATACTATTAGGTCTGAGGGGAACATGTAGCTACCAATCCTTAATGGTAACCGATCACACCATAGGCTAGCCATATACTTTGCTCCTAGCGAGGTTACTAACATGGGTGTCCTAAGGGCTTGGGTTGGCAATTTAAAGTTTTCCACAAATCCCCTTGATATGTATGAATGCGATGCATTGGTATCAAAAAGAACGATTAAAGTAAATGACTTAATCATAAACTTACCTATTACTGCATCCGGTTGCGCTTCAACCTCCTCCATGTTCATGTGGTTTACTTGTCCCCTGTTGAAAGGGTTGGGCTTCTTCCTAGAGCTTCCATTGCCATTCCCATTCTTTGCTTCAGAACATTCCGTGGCATAATGTCCATTCTTCCCGCACTTGAAGCAAGTAATGTGACTTAGATCCTTCTTGGCGGGCATTGCTGGGTTGGTACGGTTTTGGACGTTGCATTCTCCATTACCACTCCCATACCTGGGGCCACTATGGTTGTGCTAAATCCCTCCATTGTGATTGTGACCTCCATGGTTATGTTGAAGAGGTCCTCCCGAGTTCGGGGTAAGACGGGGTCTCTGCTGAGCTCCAGAATTGTACTTCCCTTGTCCACACTTCTGCATGCGGTTGTCAATCAGCTGGTGCTTCCCTTCAATCATAAGAGCTCTATCTACTAACTCCTGGTAGTTAGTGAAAGTTGCTACCATCAACTACATGCTCAGCTCATCATTCAGTCCTTCTAGAAACTTCTTCTGCTTCGCGACATCTGTGGCAACGTCATCTGGGGCATAACGTGCTAGCTTACCAAAGTCATCCACATACTGGCCAACGTGTGTCCTCCTTGGCGTAAGTTGCGAAACTTGCGCTTCTTCATGGCATAGCTCCTGCTGATACATGGGCGGTACGGAATGCTTGCTGAAACTGCTCCCAAGTGACATTGGCAATAGGAAAAGTGGTTGTGTAATTCTCCCACCATGAGGCTGCTGGTCCATCCAATTGGCGCGCGGCAAAACGCACCTTCTCAGCATCTGTGCATCGTGCAGTGGTCAACTCCCTTCCAATCCCGCGGAGCCAATCATCTGCAACTATCGGCTCGGTGGTACTGGAGAACACCAGCGGCTGCAACCTCAGAAAACGGGATAAGTTGTTGACTGGGGGTGGTGGTGGTGGGTTGTTGTTGTTGTTGTTGGTGGTGGTGGTGGTGGTGGTGTTTTTGTTGTTGTTGTTGCCTTGGTTCTGAACTAACATCTGCATCAAGGCATTCTGCTGTTGGATCAACTGAGTGAGCTCCGGTGGGAAAGTAAATCCGGGGTCACATCTCGGAGGCATCTGAGGATTTAGAGGGAATAGAATAGAATAGAATAATGTCTAGTGAGAAAACACTACCCATATGCTCATGAGACAAACACAATCAATTCACTTCAATCAATTCAAACAAGGGCATACACTCGGTCTAACTATCGTTACAAAAGTGCTCGGTCTAATCTATATACATCGGGGAATACTACTACTGATATGGTGGTTGACTAGAAAAATTGATCGGTGGAAGACTCCATAATATATGCTCCAGCTTCGTCAACAAAGTCATCATCACTATCGTCGGGGTCTGAGTCGGAGTCGTCGATGATGATGTAGTTCTCCCGGCAAGTGGAATCGTCGTCTTCTCCTCCTGGTGCGGGGTCTCCCATGAATACTCCTAGATTCCTTGTCAGATTGTCATTCATCTCCACTAGTATCGTCATTTCCTGCTCGTATCCATCGCGTGTAGACTTGAGTTCTTCCTCCAGCTCCATGATCCTGGTCATTGCCTTCTTCAGATCTATCATGCCTGCGCACATCTGGTTCTCCTGGCGATGAATGTGTTGGTTTAACTCGTGGATGAAAGCAGCAATAGATCTATCCTTCCTGGTGCTGATCATCTCCCATTGCTCATCTCGGCGCCCACAAATCTTGTAGATAGTATCCTTGAGATCCTTGTGGTAAACTTCTCCAATGTGTCCCATGGTAATGTGGGCTGCCATGCTCTTGCCTAGACTCCAGGTTGGTGCATCATAGGAAAACTCTATGGGCTTAGTGACTGGCGCGAACGTCCTTCCTGGAACTTGAACTCAAATCATCTAGCGCTCCTCTTCTGGTAAAGTGGTGTTGTAGGTCCCGGTGAAGCTTGGTATTCCGATGTTTAGGTATCTAGTAACTTCCTTCAAGTGTCGTCCAAAAGGCGTATCTTCATCCGGTTGAGTGAACTTGTTCCTTGCATCCGCCATCCTAAAGAGTAGAAAAGGGAGAGGAGTCGGAAATGAGAAGAGAGTAGTGGTCTAAGGGTTTTAGCTTAGTGCTCGTGTCCTACAGTCAGCGTGTGCTCTGATACCATCTTGTAGCGACCAGACCTCAAACAGTCCGATCTCTGTGCATCAGTGTCATCCCTGGATCGGTAATGCTGACACGCACATTACTTGGGGATTTATAATAGAGTAGCAATCACACACTTATTACATCGAATGTCGCAAAAGAGAAATTATTACAATAAATATGGCTTAAGGCCATCTAATACGATAACAGCAGAAGGCTTGGAAGATAAAGTGAGTCCATCAACTCCAACGGCATCACTAAGTGAAAGACAACGACCTAAGGCTCCTTACTCGTCGTCTGAAAAGTCTGCAACATGAACGTTGCAGCCCGAAACGGGTCAGCACATGGAATATGCTGGCAAGGTAACACAAGAGTAATGAACATGATAAATGCTATCACTACATGCATATTTGGCTGGTGGAGGCTGTATGGTTAACATGTTTTTGCGAAAAGCCAATTTTCCCCTACAACAAAGGAATAAATTTTATTTAACTATGATGGTAGTTGTTAAACATTGAGAAGGTTCCTCCAACTCAATCCCAATTAATCATCATCATTAAACCAAATCAAATTATATTAAGGGTGATGAGATGAACATGATAATCCAAGAACCAGATACTCAAGATGTCCATAACCGGGGACACGGCTAACCATGATTAGTTTATACACTCTGCAGAGGTTTGCACACTTTTCCCCACAAGACTCGATCTCCTCCGTTGGATTTCTCGCACTACAGGGTGTTTGAGAAACGGATGACCGAGACACAGTCTTTCAGAAGCATTAACTCTCTGCTCTGGATAGACAGTACCACCTACAACCCACTACATCAGCTAGTCTACCTCTTCAAGAGCTTCACACAACTTACTCAGCTATGCCGGCTTGTGGTTGCACATGGAAGTTTCTAGCATGAATAATCTTATGATCCCTTTGAGCCTGGGTGGCGGGCCGTAGGATGATCACACGGGTTCTCCGGGATATCCTAGGACAACACTGGATTCTCCAGGTGCCCACAAGCAATCCACCCAGATGTGAATTTAAGTTGCCACCTTAAGTTGAACCATTAACTAATAGCTCACATCTGTAATGAATACTCTCAAACCCAATCCATGTCTACGAGCATAGCATAGCATTATAAGCAACGTAGAAGTAACTCCCAAGGGTTTGATAATAAAACAGGTAATAGGTACTACCTCATCTACTTCCCAAAACCCACAATTTAATCAGATCCTAACCATGCAACTGTTTGAGGATTGATCTAATGCAATAAAACTGGGTAGTAAAAGGGTATGATCAAAGTGTTACTTGCCTTGCTGATGATCCGTGAAACCTAGAGACTTGTAGTAGCACACTTCGCACTCCGGGTACTCTATCGCAAACAAACAAGCATACAATAAGCACTCAACTAGAAGCACAGATAAAACTCAAATAAGAAGTCTAACCAGAAAGTTCAACTTAAGAACTCCGGTTGGCAAAAAGAATCAAATCAAACGAAGTAACGAAACTTAAACTGTGAAAGAAACAAGATCCGTTTACTAATCTGGACTTGAGTCAAATTTTACAGTAGCAAAATCTTGTTCAAGTTGGTTAAACATAAAGAGAGCTTCAAAACGAAGATCTAGGCGCTTGAATCGCCTGATTCTGATAAACGAGCAAAAAGTTATACTAGAATGAAGATTAGGGCAGGATTCGCGATCGAAAATAATCGCGGAAAAATCCTAGAAAAAGAAAAACTGACGAACAGGCTAACGAACGAACGTTTGTTGTCTGTGGCTAACGGGTGAAAACCGTTCGTTAAAACGAACGTACGAACGGGCGTTCGCTAAATAAACAAACCAGGAAAAAAATAAAACCGATCTAAATCTAGGGTTTCGAAAAAACGACCGGTTTTCCAAAGAAAACCGGTGGCGGCGGCTACCTCGTCGGCGGCGGGGTTGGTGGCGGCGGGGCTCCGGCGGTGGTGGCGACGCTGCGTGCGGTGGCGGCGAGGCGAGGGGGTGGCGAGACGGGGCGGCGGCGGATCGGGGCGGAGCGGGGCTGGCGCTAGGGTTCGGCGGGGCTGGCGGGCCTCGGCGGCTTATAAGGCCGGCTGGGTCGGAGTCCTAGTCGGGCACGGCCTGACTAAGTCGGTTGACTTTTTTTAAAATAAATTCCGCTCAGTAAAACGAAGAAAAGAAATACTAAACGGACTCAAAAAATCCTGAAATAAATTTTCCTCGTCCTCTAAGAATCTAACGGACAAGGTGAACATTTATTTGGGCCTCTAATGCAATTTTGAAAAACACATATTTTTTCTAATTCAAATAAATAGCGATAAAAACTCTGAATAAAATCTTATTTGATTTTAATATTAAATCTCCAATATTTCTTTATTTCGGGGAAGTCATTTTATCCCCTCTCTTTTTATTTTCATAAAAGAAATATTCAAAGAGAAAATAATTAAAATCAAACGACCCTCTTTTCAAAATTTGAGAAAACTCAAATATGAAAATAACGAAATCCCCAACTCTCTCGTGGGTCCTTGAGTTGCGTAGAATTTCTATGATCAAGCAAAAATGCAACAAAATATGATATGAAATGATGATCTAATGTATAACATTCCAAATTGAAAATTTGGGCTGTTACAAGAATTCAGAGAAGATTCAAATAATATTCATAGATAAGCTAGATGGCGGCTTGAAGCTACGTCGGTATTACCCCAAAGAGGAAGGGATGATGTAGCACAACAACGGTAGGTATATCCCTCAGTGATGAAACCAAGGTTATCGAACTAGTAGGAGAACCAAGCAACAATACGTAAACGTCACCAGCACATAAATAACAAATACTCGCAACCCGACTTATTAAAGGGGTTGTCAATCCCTTTCGGGTAACGGCGCTAGAAATTGGCAAATGGACGTGAATAAATTGTAGTAGATTGATTGATCGAACGCCAAATAAAATAAAAGAATAAATTGCATCACAGTATTTTTGGGTTTTTGGGTTTAATAGATCTAAAAATAAAAACAAAGGAAAATAAATCACAAAGGCAAATAATATGAGAAAGAGACCCGGGGGCGTAGGTTTCACTAGTGGCTTGTCTCAACAAAAATAGCAAACGGTGGGTAAACAAATTACTGTTGGGCAATTGATAGAACTTCAAATAATCATGATAATATCCGGGCAATGATCATTATACAGGCATCACGTCCAAGATTAGTAGACCGACTCCTGCCTGCATCTACTAATATTACTTCACAAATCGACCGCTATCCAGCATGCATCTAGTGTATTAAGTTCATGGAGAAACGGAGTAATGCAATAAGAACGATACCTTGATGTAGACAAGATCTATTTATGTAGAAATAGACCCCATCATTTTATCCTTAGTAGCTACGATACGTACGTGTCGGTTCCCCTTCTGTCATTGGGATCAAGCATCGTAAGATCGAACCCACTACAAAGCACCTCTTCCCATTGCAAGATAAATAGATGAAGTTGGCCAAACAAAACCCAAATATCGGAGAAGAACTACGAGGCTATGAGCAATCACTCATATAAGAGATCAAAGAAACTCAAATAACTTTCATGGATAAAAAAGATAGACCTGATCATAAACTCAAAGTTCACCGGATCCCAGCAAACACACCGCAAAGGAGTTACATCATATGGATCTCCAAGAGACCATTGTATTGAGAATCAAATGAGAGAGAGGAAGCCATCTAGATACTACTTACGGACCCAAACATCTACAAAGAACTACTCATCCATCATCGGAGAGGCACCAATTGAAGTGGTGAACCCCTCCATGATGGTGTCTAGATTGGATCTGGTGGTTCTGGACTCTGCGGCGGTTGGAATTGATTTTTGTCGACTCCCATAGGGTTTCTGGAATATTGGGGTATTTATAGAGTAAAGAGGCGGTCCGGGGGGCACCCGAGGTGGGCACAACCCACCAGGGCGCGCCTGCGCGCCCAGGTGGGTTGTGCTCCCCTCGAAGCAGCCCCCAGGTGCTTCTTCGGCCCATTGGTTGTCTTCTGGTCCAAAAAAATCCACAAAAAGTTTCGCTGCGTTTGGACTCCATTTGGCATTGATTATCTGCGATGTTAAAAAACATGCAAAAAACAGCAACTGGCACTTGGCACTATGTCAACAGGTTAGTACCAAAAAATGATATAAAATGACTATAAAATGATTGTAAAGCATCCAAGATTGATAATATAATAGCATGGAACAATCAAAAAATATATATATATGTTGGAGATGTATCAAAGCTGATCATAAATCAATAATTCATCGGATCTTGACAAACACCCCGCAAAAGAAGATTATATCGGATAGATCTCCAAGAACATCAAGGAGAACATGGTATTGAGAATTAAAGAGAGAGAAGAAGCCATCTAGCTACTTGCTATGGACCCGTAGTTCTGAAGTAAACTACTCACGCTTCATTGGAAGGGCAGTAGAGTTGATGTACAAGCCCTCCGTGATCAAATCCCCCTCCAGTAGGATGCCGTAAAAGGCCAAAAGATGGGATCTCATGGGAATAGAAGGTTGCGGAGGTGGATAAGTGTTTTTGTGGATGCTTTTGGTGGTTTGGGAACATATGTGAATATATAGGAGGAAGATATAGGTCAGGGGGTCACCGAGGGGCCCACAAGGTAGGGGGGCGCCCTCCACCCTTGTGTCCGCCTCGTGGCTCTTCTGACTTGCACTCCAAGTCTCCTGGGTGTCTATTGGTCCAAGAAAAATCATCATGAAGGTTTTATTCCATTTGGACTCCGTTTGGTATTCCTTTTCTGCGAAGCTCAAAAACAAGGAAAAAACAGAAACTGGCACTAGTCTCTAGGATAATAAGTTAGTCGCAAAAATAATATAAAATAGCATATTAATGCATATAAAACATCCAAAACAGATAATATAATAGCATGGAACAATAAAAAATTATAAATACATTGGAGACGTATCAAGCATCCCCAAGCTTAATTCCTGCTCGTCCTCGGGTAAGTAAATGATAAAAACAAAAAAATTGATGTGGAATGCTATCTAACATATTTATACATGTAATGTTTCTTTATTGTGGCACGAATCTTCAGATCCATGAGATTCAAAACAAAAGTTTAATATTGACATGAAAACAATAATACTTCAATCATACTAACATGGCAATTATGTCTTCTCAAAATAACATGGCCAATTTTTTTATCCCTACAAAATCATATTGTCTGGCTATGCTCCATCTTCATCACACAAAATATTCAAATCATGCACAACCCCGATGACAAGCGAAGCAATTTTTTCATACTTTTGGTGTTCTCAAACCTTTTCAACTTTCACGTAATACATGAGCGTGAGCCATGGACATATCACTATAGGTGGAATAGAATATGGTGGTTATGGAGAAGACAAAAATAAAGGGAGATAGTCTCACATCAACTAAGCGTATTAACGGGCTATGGAGATGCCCATCAATAGATATCAATGTGAGTGAGTAGGGATTTCCATGCAATGGATGCACTAGAGCTATAAGTTTATGAATGCTCAAAAGAAAACTAAGTGGGTGTGTATCCAACTTGCTTGCTCATGAAGACCTAGGGCAATTTGAGGAAGCCCATCGTTGGAATATACAAGCCAAGTTCTATAATGAAAAATTCCCACTAGCATATGAAAGTGACAACATAGGAGACTCTCTATCATGAAGATCATGGTGCTACTTTGAAGCACAAGTGTGGAAAAAGGATAGTAACATTGCCCCTTCTCTCTTTTTTTGTTTGGCTTCTTTGGCCTCCATTTTTCTTATTTTTATATTTTTCCTCGCATGGGACAATGCTCTAATAATGAAGATCATCACACTTATATTAAATTACAACTCAAGAATTACAACTTGATACTTAGAACAAAATATGACTCTATATGAATGCCTCCGGCGGTGTACCGGGATGTGCAATGACTCAAGAGCGACATGTATAAAAATGATGAATGGTGGCTTTCCCACAAATACGATTTCAACTACATGATCATGCAAAGCAATATGACAATGATGGAACGTATCATAATAAATGGAACGTTGGAAAGTTGCATGGCAATATATCTCAGAATGGCTATGGAAATGCCATGATAGGTCGGTATGGTGGCTGTTTTGAGGAAGGTATATGGTGGGTTTATGGTACCGGAGAAAGTCGCGTGACACTAGAGAGGCTAGCAATGGTTGAAGGGTGAGAGTGTGTATAATCCATGGACTCAACATTAGTCATAAAGAACTCACATACTTATTGCAAAAATCTATTAGTTATCGAAACAAAGTACTACGCGCATGCTCCTAGGGGATAGATTGGTAGGAGAAGACCATCGCTCGTCCCCGACCGCCACTCATAAGGAAGACAATCAAAAAATACCTCATGCTCCAACTTTGTTACATAACGGTTCACCTTACGTGTATGCTACGGGAATCACAAACCTTAACAAAAGTATTTCTCCAATTGACAATTACTCACTAGCATGAATCTAATATTATCATCCTCATATCTCGAAACAATCATAAGGAATCAAACTTCTCCTAGTATTCAATGCACTTTATATGAAAGTTTTAATTATATCACTCTTGGATGTCTATCATAATAGGACTAAATTCATAACCAAAGCAAATTACCATGTTGTTTAGAGACTCTCAAAATAACATAAGTGAAGCATGAGAGTTTAATAATTTCTAAAAAATAAAGCCACCTTCATGCTCTAGCACACAGAGTATTGATACGTCCATTTTGCATCATGTTTACCTACTATTATTTATAATGTTTTATGCATAATAATGCTTTTTGGAGTAATTATAATGCCTTTTCTCTCATAATATGCAAGGTTCACACAAAGAGGGAGAATTCCGGCAGCTAGAAATCTGGACTTGAAAAAGCTATGTCAGGCTACCTATTATGCACAACTCCAAATGAGATGAAACTTCACAAGGAATTTTTATGGAATATGTAAGAAATACTAGAGCAAATAACCACCAGAGGGGGGCCACCTGGTGAGCACAAGACACCAGGGCGCGCCTGGCACCCCAGGCGCGCCCTGGTGGGTTGTGCTCAGCCCAACCCACCTCCGGTGCCCATCTTCTGGTATATAAGTCATTTTGACCTAGAAAAAATAAGGAGAGGACTTTTGGGACGCAGTGCCGCCGTCTCAAGGCGGAACCTAGGCAGTAGCACTTTTGCCCTCCGGCAGAGCGATTCCGCCGAGGGAACTTCCCTCCCGGAGGGGGAAATCATCATCATCATCATCATCACCAACAAATCCCCCATCTTGGGGAGAGAAATCTCCATCAAAATCTTCAACAACACCAGCTCCTCTCAAACCCTAGTTCATCTCTTGTGTTCAATCTTTGTACTGGAACTCCAGATTAGTACTTGTGGGTGACTAGTAGTGTTGATTACATCTTGTAGTTAATCAATATATGGTTTATTTGGTGGAAGATTATATGTTCAGATCCAATATGCTATTTAATACCCCTCTGATCTTGAGCATGATTATCATTTGTGAGTAGTTACTTTTGTCCTTGAGGTCACAGGAGAAATCTTGTTGCAAGTAATCATGTGAACTTTATATGCGTTCGATATTTTGATAGTATGTATGTTGCGATTCCCTTAGTGGTGTCATGTGAACGTCGACTACATGACCCTTCACCATATTTGGGACTAAGAAATGCATTGTGGAGTAGTTATTAGATGTTAGGTTGCGAGAGTGATGGAATCTTAAACCCTTGTTTATGTGCTATTCCATAAGGGACCGATTGGATCCAAAAGTTTAATGCTATGGTTAGAATTTATTCTTAATACTTTTCTCATAGTTGTCGATGCTTGCGAGGGGGTTAATGTAGTGACCAGACCTCAAACGGTCCAATCTCTATGCTCCAGTATCATCCCTGGATCAGTAATGCTGACACCACACAGTACTTGAAGGATTTATAACAGAGTAGCAATCACACACTTATTACATCGAGTGTCTCAAACGAGAACTTATTACAGTAAATATGGCTTAAGGCCATCTAATAACGATAACAATGGAAGGCTTGGAAGATAAGTGAGTCCATCAACTCCAATGGCATCACTGAGTATAGAACCACGACCTAAAAACACCTTATTCATCATCTGAAAAGTCGGCAACATGAACATTGCAGCCCGAAACGGGTCAGCACATGGAATATGCTGGCAAAGTAACACATAGAGAGCAATGAAAGAATAAGGCTATACTACATGCATATTTGGCTGGTGGAAAGCTCTATGGTTACAGTTTTGCGTAAAGCCAATTTTTCCCTACTGCAAAGGAATAAATTTTATTTAACTATCATGGTAGTTGTTAAACATTGAGAGTGTAGACACCCTCTCAATCCCAATTAAGCATCATCATTAAAACCCAACAAAATTAATTAGAGTAACATGATGAGATTCACATGATAATCCAAGTACTAGATACTCAAGATGTCCATAACCGGGGACACGGCTAACCATGATTAGTTTATACACTCAGCAGAGGTTTGCGCACTTTCCCCAAAAGACTCGATCTCCTTCGTTGGGATTCCCGCACTACATGGTGTTTGAGAAACGGATGACCGAGACATAGTCTTTCAGAAGCGCTTGCACCTTACGAACGGGTAGACCGTACCAACCTACATCCCCTACATCTGCTAGTCTACCACTGTAAGAGTTCGCACGACTTAGTCAACTATGCTAGAGCCCATAGTAGCTTGTGGCTGCACACGGAAGTTTCTAGTATGAATAATCTCATGATCCCTTTGAGCCTGGGTGGCGGTCCAAAAGAAAAACAAGCAATCACTGGAATACCCAGGTGCCTCAATCCACCCAGATGTGTGTTTAAGTTGCCACCTTAGATAAACCATTAATTTAACATGCTCACATCTGTCATGGATACACTCACCCAATCCACGTCTACTAGCATAGCATGGCAATAAGCAAACGTAGAAGTAACTCCCAAAGGTTTGATAATAAAACATGTAATAGGTACTACCTCATATACTTCCCAAACCCACAATTTAATTAGATCCTAATCATGCAAAGTGTGAGGGTTGATCTAATGCAATAAAAACTGGGTAGTAGGAAGTAAGATCAAAGTGTTACTTGCCTCGCTGATGATCCGCAAAACCGAGCGATTCGAAGTAGCAAGCGGCGCACTCCGGGTACTCTATCGCAAACAAAACAAGCATACAGTAAGTACTCAACTAATGCACATGTAAAATTCAAATAAGAGATCTAACCAGATAGTTCAACTTAAGAACTCCGGTTGGCAAAAAGGATCAAATCGAACGAAGCAACGAAAGACAAACGGCAAAAGAAACAAGCTTCGATTTACTATTCTGGATCTAGGTCAAATTTTACAGAGGCAAAAACTTGTTTGAGTTGGTTAAACAGAAAGAGGGTTTCGAGACGAAACTCCAGGCGCTTGAATCACCCGATTCCGATAAACGAGCGAAAGTTAAACTAGAACGAAAATCGGATCAGAAATCGCGATTAGAAATAATCGTGGAATAATCCGAGAAAAAGAAAAACGAAGAACGGAAAAACGAACGAATGTTCGTTAACTGGATCTTAACGATGAACGCGTTCGTTAAAATGAACGGATGAGCGAACGCCCGCTAAATAAATAAACTGGAAAAAACCGATCTATTTAAAAAATGAAACTAGGTTTTTTCTAAAAAAACCGAATCGGTTTTTCTCAGAAAACTGGGCGGTGGGGCGGCTACCTCGGCTCGGACTCCGGCGGGGTTCCGGCGGCGGCGGTGGGCAGCAGCGGCGGCAGGGCGGCGTGTGGCGCGGCGGCGGCAGGCGGCGTGCGGCACCAGCAGCGGCGGCAGGCGGCGTGCGGCACCAGCAGCGGCGGCAGGCGGCATGCGGCGCGGCGGCAGCCTGCAGTGCGGGGCGGGGCGGCTCGGTGACTCGGGGCTCCTAGGGGGCCCCAGGGTGGCTATTTAAAGGGGGGAGAGAGGCGGCGGTGACTCGGCTTGGGGAGGGGGTCGGGCGGCGGCGGCGTACCCGGCTCGGTCTCCCCGAGTCCGGCGGCGGCACGAGCTAGGAGGCGGCGGTGGTTGGGCTGGCCTGGCTCGGCTGGGCCCTTGGCCCAGTCGAGCGCGGTTTTTTAACAATTTTGCCTAAACTAAGAAAAATTCTAGAAAAATAAATATAATCTAAAATTGCCAAAACAAATTTTCACCGTCTAAATAAAATATTTAGAAACGGATGAACATTTTCTTGACCCTAAATGCAATTTTTGAAAACATGCAATTTTTCCTAAATTCAAATAAAATAGCAAATAAAACCAAAATAAAATCTTATTTTATTTTATTATTAAATCCACAATATTTCTTTATTTTGGGAAAGTGATTTTATTCCCTCTCTCATATTTTATGATTTGAAATAATTGGAGATAAAATAAATAAAATCAAATGATCCTATTTTCAAAATTTGAGAAAACTCAAATATGAAAATAATGAAATCCCCAACTCTCTCCGAGGGTCCTTGAGTTACGTAGGATTTCTAGGATCAACCAAAATGCAATAAAATATGATATGCAGTGATGATCTAATATATAACATTCCAAATTGAAAATTTGGGATGTTACAGTTAATCATAAGTAGGAGGTTTGTTCAAGTAAGAGCAGAACCTAAGCACCGGTCCACCCACATATCAAATTATCAAAGTAGCAAAGACAAATCAAACCAACATGATGAAAGTGACTAGATGAAATCCCCGTGTACCGTCAAGAATACTTTGCTTATTATAAGAGACCGTTTTGGCCTGTCCTTTGCCTCAAAAGGATTGGGCTACCTTGCTGAACTTTTTTTACTATTACTGTTACTTGCTCGTTACAAATTATCTTCCTATCAAACTACTCTCTTACTTACAATTTCAGTGTTTGCAGACATTACCTTGGTGAAAACCACTTGTCATTTCCTTCTACTCCTCATTGGGTTTGACACTCTTACATATCGAAAAGGCTACAATCGATCCCATATACTTGTGGGTCATCAAGGCTCTTTTCTGGCAGCGTTGCCGGGGAGTGAAGCGCTCTTGGCAAGGAAAAATTATTAGTACGTGCTGAAATTTATTGTCACTTGTTACTATGGAGAACAATCCTTTGAGGGGTTTGTTTGGGGTATCTTCACATCGACTGGAACCACAATTATTCACCCCTCAACCTACTGCACCTACTGAAAATATTGAATATGAAATTCCTTCGGGTATGATAGAACAACTGCTAGCTAATCCTTATGCAGGAGATGGAATCGAACATCCTGATATGCACTTGATATATGTGGAAGAAATTTGTGGATTATTTAAGCTTGCAGGTTCACCCAGAGATGAAACTAAGAAGAAGGTTTTCCCTTTATCTTTGTAGGGAAAAGCATTAGCATGGTATAGGCTATGCGATGATATTGGATCTTGGAGTTGGAATCGATTGAAATTGGAGTTTCACCAAAAAATTATCCTATGCATCTAGTTCATCGTGATCGGAATTATATATATAATTTTTGGCCTCGTGAATGAGAAAGTATCGCTCTAGCTTTGGGGAGGCTTAAGTCAATGTTATATTCATGCCCCAATCATGAGCTCTCAAGATAAATTATTATTCAGAACTTTTATGCTCGGCTTCCTCATAATGATCGATCCATGCTTGATACTTCTTGTACTGGTTCCTGTATGAAGAAGAGTATTGAATTCCGGTGGGATCTTTTAGAAAGGATTAAACACAACTCTGAATATTGGGAACTCGATGAAGGTAAACAGTCAGGTATTAAGATTGAGTTTGATTGAGTTAAATCTTTTATGAATACTGATGCTTTTCAAAACTTTAGCACTAAATATGGACTTGACTCTGAGATAGTAGCCTCCTTTTGTGAATCTTTTGCTACTCGTGTTGATCTCCCTAAGGAGAAGTGGTTTAAATGTCACCCACCTATTAAAGAAGAAATTAAAGAACCAATAATAACTAAAGATGAAACTATTATTTATAGTGTTGATCCAATTGTTCCTACTGCCTATATTGAGAAACCACCTTTCCCTGTTATGATGAAGGAACATGCTAAAGTTTCAACTGTGGTCAATAAAAGTAATATTAGAACACCTAGACCAGTCGAACAAATCAAGGTAGAACCTAGTGTTGCTCTGGTTAAGGATCTCCTCGTTGAAAATATAGATGGGCATGTTATTTATTTCTGTGATGAAGCTGCTAGAATTGCTAAACCCGACAAAAAGGATAAACATAGACCCATTGTTGGCATGTCCGTTGTCTCAGTTAAAATAGGAGATCACTGTTATCATGGTTTATGCGACATAGGTGCTAGCATGAGTGCTATTCCCTTTACCTTATATCAAGAAATTATGAATGACTTAGCACCCGCTGAGATAGAAGACATAGATGTTACTATCAAGCTTGCTAATAGAGACACCATCACACCACTTGGGATTGTTAGAGATGTTAAAGTCTTGTGTGGGAAGGTAAAATACCCTACAACTTTTCTTGTTTTTGGTTCCCCGCAATATGACTTTTGTCCCATTATCTTTGGTAGACCTTTCTTGAACACCGTTAATGCTAAAATAGATTGTGAGAAACAAATTGTCGGTGTTAGTCTTGGTGGTGAGTCTTATGAGTTTAATTTTTCCAAGTTTAGTAGAAAGAATCATAAGAAAGAATTGCCTAGTAAGGATGAAATAATTAGTCTTGCTTCTATTGTTGTGCCTCCTACTGATCCTTTAGAACAATATTTGCTTGACAATGAAAATGATTTACATATGCATGAGAGATATGAAATAGATAAGATTTTCTTTGAGCAACGTCCTCTCCTTAAACCTAATTTTCCTATTGAAACTCTAGGAGGTCCTCCTCCACCTAAAGTTGATCTTGTTTTTGAATTAAAATAATTGCCGGACACTTTGAAATATGCTTATCGTGATGAGAAGACGATATATCCTGTTATTATTAGTGCTAACCTTTCAGAACATGAAGAAGAAAGATTATTGAAAGTTCTAAGGAAGCACCGAGCTGCTATCGGATATACTCTTTATGATTTAAAGGATAATAGTCCCACTCTATGTTAGCACAAGATTAATATGGAACCTGACGCTAAACCCGTTGTTGATCACCAATGTCGGTTAAATCCGAAGATGAAAGAAGTGGTAAGAACGGAAATATTAAAACTTCTGGAAGCAGGTATAATTTATCCTATAGCTGATAGTAGATGGGTAAGTCCTATTCATTGTGTCCCTAAGAAAGGAGGTATTAATGTTGTTCCTAATGATAAGAATGAATTTATTCCACAAAGAATTGTTATAGGCTATAGAATGGTGATTGATTTTAGAAAATTAAACAAAGCAACTATAAAAGATCATTACACTCTGCCATTTATTGATCAAATGCTAGAAAGATTACCTAAGCACACACATTTTTGCTTCCTTGATGGATATTCCAGTTTTTCAAAAATACCTGTTTCTCAACCTGATGAAGAAAATACCACTTTTACTTGCCCTTTTGGAACTTATGCTTATAGACGTACGCATTTTGGTTTATGCAATGCACCTGCTACTTTTCAAAGATGTATGACTGCTATATTCTCTGATTTTTATGAAAAGATTGTTGAGGTTTTCATGGATGACTTTTCTGTCTATGGGAAGTCTTTTGATGATTGTTTATGCATTCTTGATCAAATATTGCAGAGATGTTAGCAAACAAATCTTGTCTTGAATTGGGAGAAGTGCCACTTTATGGTTAACGAAGGTATGTTTTGGGCCATAAATTTTCTGAAAGAGGTATTAAAGTGGACAAAGCTAAGGTTGATGCAATTGAGAAAATGCCATGTCCTAAATATATCAAAGGTATTCGTAGTTTCCTAGGTCATGCTGCTTTCTATAGGAGATTTATCAAAGACTTTTCTAAAATTTCTAGGCCTCTTACAAATCTTTTGCTTGGGGGGGGCACCCAATTCGGATTGGGCTTGGGGGGCTCCCTCCACCTGGCCGCCTCCTCCTCTCTCCCACTAAGGCCTAATAAGGCCCATTGACTCCCCGGGGGGTTCCGATAACCCCCCGGTACTCTGGCAAATGCCCAAATTGATTGGGAACCATTCCGATGTCCAAACATAGCCTTCCAATATATCAATCTTTATGTATCAACCATTTCGAGACTCCTCGTCATGTCCGTGATCACATCTGGAAGTCCGAACTACCTTCGGTACATCAAAACACATAAACTCATAATACCGATCGTCATCGAACGTTAAGCGTGCGGACCCTACGGGTTCGAGAACTATGTAGACATGACCGAGACTCACTTCTGGTCAATAACCAATAGCGGAACCTGGATGCTCATATTGGTTCCTACCTATTCTACGAAGATCTTTATCAGTCAAACTGCATAACATCATACATTGTTCCCATTGTTATCGGTATGTTACTTGCCCGAGATTCGATCGTTGGTATCTCAATAGCTAGTTCAATCTCGTTACTGGCATGTCTCTTTACTCATTTTGTAATGCAACATCCTGCAACTAACTTATTAGTCACATTGCTTGCAAGCCTTATAGTGATGTGCATTACCGAGAGGGCCAGAGATACCTCTCCGACAATTGGAGTGACAAATCCTAATCTTGATTTATGCTAACTCAACAAACACCATCGGAGACACCTGTAGAGCATCTTTATAGTCACCCAGTTACTTGTGATGTTTGATAGCACACTAAGTGTTCCTCCGGTATTCGGGAGTTGCATAATCTCATTGTCATAGGAACATGTACAAGTTATGGAGAAAGCAATAGCAATAAACTAAACGATCATAGTGCTAAGCTAACGGATGGGTCAAGTCAATCACATCATTCTCTAATGATGTGATCCTGTTCATCAAGTGATAACTCATGTCTATGGTTAGGAAACTTAACCATCTTTGATTAACGAGCTAGTCAAGTAGAGGCATACTAGTGACACCCTGTTTGTCTATGTATTCACACATGTACTAAGTTTTCGGTTAATACAATTCTAGCATGAATAATAAACATTTATCATGATATAATGAAATATAAATAACAACTTTATTATTGCCTCTAGGACATATTTCCTTAAATAAGAAACTGAAAGTTATTCATTATGCTAGTAAAACTCTAGACAGTGCACAAAGAAATTATGCTACTATTGAAAAAGAATTCCTAGCAGTGGTGTTTGCTTGTGATAAATTTATATCTTACATTGTTGATTCTAAAGTTATTGTTCACACTGATCATGCTACTAAATATCTTATGGAAAAGAAAGATGTGAAACCTAGGCTTATTCAATGGGTTCTCTTGCTACAGGAATTTGATTTGCATATCACTGGTAGAAAAGGAGCGGAGAACCCCGTAGTTGATAACTTGTCTAGGTTGGAGAATGTTCTTGATGACCCACTACCTATTGATGATAGTTTTCTTGATGAGCAGTTAGCTGCAATAAATGTTTCTCATAACACTCCTTGGTATGCTGACTATGCTAATTACATTGTTGCTAAATATTTACCACCTAGTTTCACATACCAACAAAAGAACAATTCTTCTATGATTTAAGAAATTACTTTTGGGATGACCCACATCTTTATAAAGGAGTATATGGTATTATTAGACGTTGTGTACCCGAGCATGAACAGGGACAAATCCTATGGAGATGTCACTCCGAAGCTTATGGAGGACATCATGCGGTAGACAAAACTGCTCACAAGGTATTGCAATCTGGATTTTATTGGCCCACTCTCTTCGAGGATGCTCGTAAGTTTGTCTCATCATGTGATGAATGTAAAAGAATAGGTAATATCGGTAAGCATCAAGAAATGCCTATGAATTATTCACTTGTTGTTGAACCATTTGATGTTTGGGGTTTTGATTACATGGGACCTTTTCCTTCCTCTAATGGGTATACTCATATTTTGGTTGATGTTGATTATGTTACTAAGTGGGTAGAAGCTATTCCAACTAGTAGTGCTGATCACAACACTTTATTCATGGTGTTTTCCTTAAAATGCTTGCCAAGTATGATGTTAACCATAGAATTGCATCACCTTATCATCCTCAGTCTAGTGGTCAAGTTGAACTTAGCAATAGAGAAATAAAATTAATTCTACAAAAGACTGTCAATAGGTCTCAGAAGAATTGGTCTAAGAAATTAGATGATGCACTTTGGGCTTATAGAACATCGTATAAAAATCCCATGTGTATGTCTCCTTAAAAAATGGTTTATGGAAAAGCTTGTCATTTGCCTCTTGAGTTAGAAGATAAAGCTTATTGGGCAATTAAAGAACTCAACTATGATTTCAAACTTGCTGGTGAGAAGAGGTTATTTGATATTAGCTCATTAGATGAATGGAGAACCCAAGCTTATGAAAATGCCAAGTTATTTAAATAAAAAGTTAAAAGATAGCATGATAAAAGAATCCAAAAGCGTAAGTTCAAAGTTGGAGAATATGTTCTTTTGTACAACTCTCGTTTCAGAGTATTTGATATTTGCTTGTTTCCCAAGATAACAAATCTTTATATACCCCTCGAACCTATTGACCTCCGTATCACGGAGAAATCTTCTGTTTTCTTTTCTTGTTGTTTTCTTGACATATCTGAAAATATGTCATCCCAAGACTCGGAGGGTGAGAGCTATGTTCCTGATTATATCGCAAGCCCTATAGTTTACAGGGATGTGGAGCCGGAGGAAGAAGAAGGCTATGATCCTAAAAGGAAGGAGGAGACGAGCTCAGATGAGGATGAAGCCCCATTACCTCAACCTGGGGACATGCACATGGAATTTAAGAAGTCGAGTCTCCCTAACAAAGCATAGTTATCTTAGTTCAATTTGAATGGTAGCAGGTGCATATCATAAACCAAAAGGCATACGACTATAAGCAAAAGGCATACATCCATGAAAACCTCAACAATCTTTTCACAAAAGTCAGAGAATATAGCATTCATACATCTTTGAAAGGTAGTAGCTACATTGCGTAAACCAAAAGGCATACGTCTATAAGCAAAAGTATCGAAAGGGCAAGTAAAAGTGGTCTTTTCTTGATCCTCTTTTGACACAGGTATTTGAAAAAAACCAGAATAACCGTCTAGAAAGCAAAAATGTGGATGTGTGGATAATATTTATAGCATTTGATCAATAAAAGGTAGTTGGTAATGTCTTTTCTAGTAGCTTTGTTCAATTTGTGGAAATTAATTACCATTCTATAACCTGTAACAATTCTTTGTGGGATTAATTCATTCTTATCATTAGGAACGACAGTAATACCTCCCTTCTTAGGGACACAATGAACAGGAGTTACCCACCTACTATTATCAATAGGATAAATTATACCTGCCTCCAGAAGCTTTAATATTTAATTTCTTACCACTTCTTTCATCTTAGGATTTAACAATCGTTGATGATCAACAACTAGCTTAGCATCGGGCTCCATATTAATTTTGTGCTGACATAGAGTGGGACTAATGCCCCTAAGATCATCAAGAGTATATCCAATAGCGGCACAGTGCTTCTTCAAAGTTTTCAATAATCTCCTTTCTTCATGCTCTGAAAGGTTAGCACTAATAATAACAGGATATATATATATATTCTTTTCATCAAGATAAGCATATTTCAAAGTATTAGGTAATTGTTTAAGCTCAAACACGGGATCACCCTTGGGTGGAGGACGATCCCCAAGGATTTTAACAGGCAAATTGTGTTTCAAAACAGGCATTTGGTTAAAGAATATTTCATCGAATTCCTTCCTTTCATTCATAAACATATCATTTTCATGGTCTAGCAAATATTGTGCTAAAGGATCAGTAGGAGGCACAACAATAGACAATAGAAGGAAGACTAATAATTTCATCCTTACTAGGCAATTCTTTATCATGGGTTTGTCTACAAAATTTAGAGAAATTAAAATCATGAGACACAACCCCAAAACTTACAGTAACAATTTCTTTCTCACAGTCTATCTTAGCATTAACAGTGTTCAAGAAAGGTCGACCAAATATAATGGGACAAAAGTCATCTTGTGGGGAACCAAGAACAAGAAAATCAATAGGATATTTTATTTTCCCACACAAGGCTTCAACATCTCTAACAATCCCAATTGGTGATATAGTATCTCTATTGGCAAGCTTAATAGTAACATCAATATCTTCTATCTCAGCAGGTGCAATATCATTCATAATTTCTTGATACAAAGGAAAAGGAATTGCACTCAAACTAGCACCCATATCACATAAGCCATAATAACAATGATATCCTATTTTAACAAAAACAAATGGCATGCCAACAACGGGTCTATGTTTATCTTTATCATTGCGTTTGGCAATTCTAGCACCTTCATAAATAACATGCCCATCAATATTATCAACCAAGATATCCTTAACCATAGCAATAATAGGTTCAACTTTAATTTGTTCAGGGGGTGTAAGTGTTCTAGTATAACTCTTATGAACCATAGTTGAAGCTTTAGCATGATCCTTTATCCTAACAGGAAAAGATGGTTTCTCAATATAAGCATTAGGAACAATAGGATCAACATTATAAGTAATAGTTTCTGAAGGAAATATGCCCTAGAGGCAATAATAAATTTGTTATTTCATACATCCTTATTCATGATAAAGGTTTATTATTCATGCTATAATTGTATTGATCAAAAACCTTAATACATGTGTGAATACATAAACAAACATCGTGTCCCTACTGAGCCTCTACTAGACTAGCTCATTGATCGAAGATGGTTAAGGTTTCCTAACCATGGACATGAGTTGTCATTTGATAACGGGATCACATCATTAGGAGAATGATGTGATGGACAAGACCCATCTGTTAGCTTAGCATAATGATCGTTCAGTTTTATTGATATTGCTTTCTTCATGTCAAATACATATTCCTTCGACTATGAGATTATGCAACTCCCGGATACCAGAGGAATGCCTTATGTGCTATCAAATGTCACAACGTAACTGGGTGATTATAAAGATGCTCTACAGTCTCCAAAGGTGTTTGTTGAGTTGGCATAGATCGAGATTAGGATTTGTCACTCCGAGTTTCGGAGAGGTATATCTGGGCCCTCTCGGTAATGCACATCATAAGTTGCAAGCAAATGACTAAGGAGTTAGTCTCGAGGTGATGTATTATAGTACGAGTAAAGTGACTTGCTGGTAACGATGTTGAACTAGGTATGAAGATACCGACGATCGAATCTCGGGCAAGTAACATACCGATGGACAAATGGAATTACGTATGTTGTCATAACAGTTCGACCGATAAAGATCTTCGTAGAATATGTAGGAGCCAATATGGGCATTTAGGTTCCGCTATTGGTTATTGACCGGAGAGGTGTCTCAGTCATGTTTACATAGTTCTCGAACCCGTAGGGTCCGCGCGCTTAACGTTCGATGACGATATAGTATTATATGAGTTATGTGATTTGGTGACCGAATGTTGTTCGGAGTCTCGGATGAGATCATGGACATGACAAGGAGTCTCGAAATGGTTGAGAGGTAAAGGTTGATATATAGGACAATGGTATTCGGACACCAGAAGTGTTTCAGGGGGTACCAGGTACTTATCGGGTCATCGGAAGGGGTTCCGGGCACCCCCGACAAAAGATATGGGCCTTATGGGCCAAGAGGGGAAACGCACCAGCCACAACGGGCTGGTGCGCCCCTCATATGGGCTGGCCTAGGAGGAGAAGGAAAGAGGGGTAGGGAAAGGAAAGAGTGGAATAGGATTCCCCCTTCCTTCCCCCTCCGACAAACATGACAAGGGGGGGCAGCCAAGGGCAGGAGCCCAAGTATGATTCAGACCTACTTGGGGTGCCCCTTGGCCTCTCCCCTCTCCCTCCCACCTATATATATGAGGAGGGGGTGCCTAGCACACCCCAGAGAATTGCCTAGCCGTGTGCGGTGCCCTCCTCCACCGTTTACAACCCCGGTCATATTTTCGTAGTGCTTAGGCGAAGCCCTGCGGAGATCACTTCACCATCACCGTCACCACGCCATTGTGCTGACGGAACTCATCTACTACCTCGAAGTTTTGCTGGATCAAGAAGGCGAGGGACGTCACCGAGTTGAACGTGTGTAGAACATGGATGTGTCATGCGTTTGGTACTTGATCGGTTGAAGCGCGAAGAAGTTCGACTACATCAACCATGTTGTAAAGCGCTTCCTCTTACGGCCTACGAGGGTACGTAGACACACTTTCCCCCTCGTTGCTATGCATCTCCATGGATAGATTATTGTGTGTGCATAGATTTTGTTTTTGTTTTCCATGCAACGATTCCCAACAGTGGCATCATGATCCAGGTCTATGCGTAGATGATATGCACGAGTAGAACACAAAGAGTTATGTGCGGTGATAGTCATACTGCTTACCACCAATGTCTAATTTATTCGGTGGTATTGTGGGATGAAGCGGCCCAGACCAATCTTACATGTCCACACACATGAGACCGGTTCCACCGGATGACATGCAACTAGTTTTGCATAAAGGTGGCTGGCGGTGTCTGTTTCTCGTACTTTAGTTGAATCGAATTTGACTGCGTCCGATCCATGAAGAAGGTTAAAATAGCAAACTTGATGAATTACGGTCATGGTTTTATGCGTAGGTAAGAACGGTTCTTGCTAGAAGCCCGTAGCAGCCACGTAAAACTTGCAACAACAAAGTAGAGGACGTCTAACTTGTTTTTGCTGGGTATGTTGTGATGTGATATGGTCAAGACATGATGTGATAAACGTTATTGTATGAGATGATCATGTTTTGTAAGTTATTGGCAACCGGCAGGAGCCTTATGGTTGCCTCTTTATTGTATGAATTGCAAATGCCATGTAATTGCTTTACTTTATCACTATGCGTTAGCGATAGTTGTAGAAGCAATAGTTGGCGAGACGACCACGACGCAACGCTGGAGATCAAGGTGTCGAGCCGGTGACGATGGATACCATGACGATGCTCTGGAGATGGAGATCAAAAGCACAAGATGATGATAGTAGCAATAATGCAAACTGGGTCCGTGATCTGAGGATTATCCTCATTGCTGCACAGAAGAATTATGTCCTTGATGCACCGCTAGGTGACAAACCTGTTGCAGGAGCAGATGCAGATGTTATGAACGTTTTGCAAGCTCGATATGATGACTACTTGATAGTTTAGTGCGGCATACTTTACGGCTTAGAACTGGGACTTCAAAAACGTTTTGAATGCCACGAAGCATATGGGATGTTCCAAGAAGCCGAAAATTGATATTTTAGATTCATGCCCGTGTCGAGAGGTATGAGACCTCTGACAAATACTTTGCCTACAATATGGATGACAATAGCTCAGCCAGTGAGCTTGTACTCTGGATGTCTGGGTACTACAATTGCTTGAATCAAGTGGGAGTTAATCTTCCAGATAAGATATTGATTGACAGAGTTCTCTAGTCACTATCACCAAGCTACTAGAACTTCGTGATGAACTATAATATGCATGGGATGATGAAAATGATTCCTGAGCTCTTTGCGATGCTGAAATTAGCCAAGGTAGAAATCAAGAAGGAGGATCAAGTGTTGATGGTTAACAAGAACACTAGTTTCAAGAAAAAGGGCGAGGGAAATAAAGGGAACTTGAAGAAGAATGGCAAGTAAGTTGCCACTCCCATGAAGAAGCGCAAAGCTGGACCGAAGCCTGAACCTGAGTGCTTCTACTATGCAGGAAATGGTCACTGGAAGTGGAACTGCCCCAAATACTTGGCGGATAAGAAGGATGGCAAAGTGAACAAAGATATATTTGATATACATGTTATTGATGTGTATTTTACTAGTGTTCGAAGTAACCCCTAGGTATTTGATACTGGTTCAGTTGCTAAGATTAGTAACTCGAAACAGGAGTTACAGAGACTAGTTAAAAGAGAGGTGATGATGTGTGTTGGAAATGATTCCAAGGTTGATATGATCACCATCACACACTCCCTCTACCTTCGAGATTAGTGTTGAACCTAAATAAATGTTATTTGGTGTTTGCGTTGAGCATGAATATGATTAGATCATGATTATTGCAATACGTTTATTCATTTAAGTTAGAGAATAATTGTTGTTCTGTTTACATGAATAAAACCTTCTATGGTCATACACCCAATGTGAATGGTTTATTGAATCTCGATCATAGTGATACACATATTCATAATATTGATGCCAAAAGAAGCAAAGTTGATAATGATAGTGCAACATATTTGTGGCACTGCCGTTTAGGTCATATTGGTGTAAATCGCAAGAATAAACTCCATGTTGATGGACTTTTGGAATCACTTGATTATGAATCATTTGATAGTTGCGAACCATGCCTCATGGGCAAGATGACTAAAACTCTATTCTCCGGAACAATGAAGCGGGCTAATGACTTATTGGAAATAGTACATACCAATGTATGCGGTACGATGAGTGTTGAGGCACGCGATGTGTATCGTTATTTTCTAACCTTCAGAGATGATTTAAGTGTATATGGGTATATTTGCTTAATGAAACACAAGTCTGAAACATTTGAAAAGTTCAAAGAATTTCAGAGTGAAGTGGAGAATCATCGTAACAAGAAAATAAAGTTTCTACGATCTGATCACGGAGGCGAATATTTGAGTTACGAGTTTGGCCTTCATTTAAAACAATGTGGAATAGTTTCACAACTCACACCACCTGGAACACCACAACTTAATGGTGTGTCTGAATGTTGTAATTGTACTTTATTATATATGGTGCTATCTATGATCTCTCTTACCGATTTCCCACTATCGTTTTGGGGTTATGCATTAGAGACAGCTGCATTCACGTTAAATAGGGCACCGTCTAAATCCATTGAG
The DNA here is from genome assembly GCF_003073215.2 of Triticum urartu. Lineage (NCBI taxonomy): Eukaryota > Viridiplantae > Streptophyta > Magnoliopsida > Poales > Poaceae > Triticum > Triticum urartu. The sequence continues at coordinate 468,186,992 of NC_053025.1, read as the reverse complement.
ACGACACCATATGAACTGTGGTTTGGCAAGAAACCTAAGTTGTTGTTTCTTAAAGTTTGGGGTTGCAACACTTATGTCAAAAAGGCTTTAGCCTGATAAGCTCGAACCCAAATCAGAGAAGTGCGTCTTCATAGGATACCCTAAGGAAACAATTGGGCACACCTTCTACCACAGATCCGAAGGCAAGATCTTTGTTGCCAAGAATGGAACATTTCTAGAGAAGGAGTTTCTCTCGAAAGAAGTGAGTGGGAGGAAAGTAGAACTTGATGAGCTAATTGTACCTTCTCTCAATTTGGAAAGTAGCACATTAGAGATATCCGCTCATGTGATGCCCACACCAACTAGAGAGGAAGCTAATGATGATGATGATCATGAAACTTCAGATCAAGTTGCTACTAAACCTCGTAGGTTGACCAGATCATGATCTGCACTAGAGTGGTACTGCAATCCTATCATGGAAGTCATGTTGTTGAACAACAGCGAACCTATGAACTATGAAGAAGCTATGATGAGCCCAGATTCCGGTAAATGGTTTGAGGCCATGAAACCTGAGATACGATCCATGTATGAGAACAAAGTATGGACTTTCTGGACTTCTCTGATGATCAACAAGCCATATAAAATAAATGGATCTTCAAGAAAGAGCTCGAGTTGTCGCGAATTTTTTTCCGACAAGTTCAAGGGGTTCACTATGATGAGACTTTCTCACCCATAGTGATGCTTAAGTTTGTCCGAATCATGTTAGCAGTTGTTGCATTTTATGAAATCTTTCAAATGGACATCAAAATTGCATTCCTTAATGGATTTTTTGGAATGGTGCAAGCATCTCGGAGTTGGAATATACGCATTGATGAGGTGATCAAAGCATATGGTTTTATATAGACTTACGGTGAAGCCTGTATTTACAAGAAAGTGAGTGGGAGCTCTATAGCATTTCTGATATTATATGTGGATGACATATTATAGATTGGAAATGATATAGAAATTCTGGATAGCATAAAAGGATACTTGAATAAGAATTTTTCAATGAAAGAACTCGGTGAAGCTACTTATATATTGGGCATCAATATCTATAGGGATAGATCAAGATGCTTAATAGGACTTCCACAAAGCACATACCTTGACAAGATTTTGAAGAAGTTCAAAATGGATCAGTCAAAGAAAGGGTTCTTCCCTGTGTTGCAAGGTGTGAAGTTGAGTAAGACTCAGAGCCCGACCACGACAGAAAATAGAGAGAGAATGAAAATCATTCCCTATGCCTCAGCCATAGGTTCTATAAAGTATGCCATGCTGTGTACCAGACCTATTGTGTGCCTTGCCATGAGTTTGGCAAGGGGGTACAGTAGTGATCCAGAAGTAGATCACTGGACAACGGTCAAAATTATCCTTAGAGAACTAAGGAAATATTTTCTCGGTTATGGAGGTGATAAAGAGTTCTTCGTAAAGATTTATGTCGATGCAAGCTTTGACACCGATTCAGATGACTATGAGTATCAATCAGGATACATATTAAAAGTGGGAGTAATTAGCTAAGAATAGCTTATGTAGAGCGTTATAGACATAGAAATTTGCAAAATACATACGGATCTGAATGTGTTAGACCAGTTGACTAAACTTCTCTCACAAGCAAAACATGATCACACCTTAGTGCTCTTGGGGTGTTAATCACATGGAAATGTGAACTATATTATTGTCTCTAGTAAACTCTTTGGGTGTTGGTCACATGGCGATGTGAACTATGGGTGTTAAATCACATGGTGATGTGAACTAGATTATTGACTCCAGTGCAAGTGGGAGGTTGAAGGAAATATGCCCTAGAGGCAATAATAAAGTTGTTATTTTATATTTCCTTATTCATGATAAAGGTTTATTATTCATTCAAGAATTGTATTGATCGGAAACCTTAATACATGTGTGAATACATAAACAAACACGGTGTCCCTAGTGAGCCTCTACTAGACTAGCTCATTGATCAAAGATGGTTAAGGTTTCCTAACCATGGACATGAGTTGTCATTTGATAACGGTATCACATCATTAGGAGAATGATGTGATGGACAAGACCCATTCATTAGCTTAGCATAATGATCATTCAGATTTATTGCTATTGCTTTCTTCATGTCAAATACATATTCATTCGACTATGAGATTATGTAACTCCAGGATACTGGAGGAATGCCTTGTGTGCTATCAAACGTCACAACATAACTGGGTGGTTATAAAGGTGTTCTACAGGTATCTCTGAAGGTGTTTGTTGAGTTGGCATAGATCGATATTAGGATTTGTCACTCCGAGTTTCGGAGAGGTATCTCTGGGACCTCTCGGTAATACACATCATAAGCTTGCAAACAAATGACTAAGGAGTTAGTCACGAGGTGATGTATTACAGAACGAGTAAAGAGGCTTGTCGGTAACGAGATTGAACTAGGTATGAAGATACCAACGATCGAATCTCGGGCAAGTAACATACCGATGGACAAAGGGAATTACGTATGTTGTCATAATAGTTTGAACGATAAAGATCTTCAAGGAATATGTAGGAGCCAATATGGGCATCCATGTTCCGCTATTGGTTATTGACCAGAGAGGTGTCTCGGTCATGTCTACATAGTTCTCAAACCCGTAGGGTCCGCATGCTTAACGTTCAATGACGGTATAGTATTATATGAGTTATGTGATTTGGTGACCGAATGTTGTTCGGAGTCCCAGATGAGATCACGGACATCAAAAGGAATCTCGAAATGGTTGAGAGGTAAAGATTGATATATAGGACGATGGTATTCGGACACCAGAAGTGTTTCGGGGGGTACCGGGTACTTATCGGGTCACCAGAAGCGGTTCCGGGCACCCCCGGCAAAAGATATGGGACTTATGTGCCAAGAGAGGAAACGCACCAGCCACAAGGGGCTGGTGCGGCCCCCATATGGGCCGGCCTAGGAGGAGAAGGAAAGAGGGTAAGGGAAAGGAAAGAGTGGAATAGGATTCCCCTTCCTTACCTCTCCCCCCTCTTTCCTTCCCCCTCCAACAAACATGGCAAGGGGGCGCGCCCAAGGGCAGGAGCCCAAGTAGGATTTAGACCTACCCGGGGCGCCCCTTGGCCTCTCCCCTCTCCCTCCCACCTATATATATGAGGAGGGGGGCGCCTAGCACACCCCAGACAATTGCCTAGCCGTGTGCGGCGCCCCCCTCCACCGTTTACAACCCTAGTCATATTTTCGTAGTGCTTAGGCGAAGCCCTGCGGAGATCACTTCACCATCACCGTCACCATGCCGCCATGTTGACGGAACTCATATAATACCTCGATGTCTTGCTGGATCAAGAAGGCGAGGAACGTCACCGAGCTGAGCGTGTGCAGAACATGGAGGTGTCGTGCGTTCGATACTTGATTGGTTGAAGTGCGAAGAAGTTCGACTACATCAACCTTGTTGTGAAAAAATTTCGCTTACAGTCTACAAGGGTACGTAGACACACTCTCCCCCTCGTTGCTATGCATCTCCATGTATAGATCATTGCGTGTGCATAGATTTTTTTTTCATGCAACGATTCCCAACAGTTTCTTCTTCAACTTTAATAGGTTCTACTACTTTCACTTCAATGATAGGATGATATTTAAACCACTTCTCCTTAGGGAGATCAACATGAGTAGAAAATGATTCACAAAAATAAGCTACTATCTCAGAGTCAAGTCCATATTTAGTGCTAAAATCACGAAAAGCATCAGTATCCGTAAAAGATTTAACACAATCAAACTTAAGGGTTATACATGACTCCTTAACTTTGTTGAGTTCCCAATCTTCAGAGTTGCTTTTAATTCTTTCAAATAAATCCCATTTGAATTCAGTAGTCTTCTTCATAAAATAACCAGTACAAGAAGTATCCAGCATGGATTGATCATTACGAGAAAGCCGGGCATAAAAATTCTGAATAATAATTTATCTTGAGAGCTCATGATTGGGGCTTGAATATAACATTGACTTAAGCCTCCCCCGAGCTTGAGCGATACTTTCTCCTTCACGAGGCCAAAAATTATAAATATAATTCCGATCACGATGAACTAGGTGCATAGGATAAAACGTCTGATGAAATTCCAATTTCAATCGATTGTAGTTCCAAGTCCCAATATCATCGCATAGCCAATACCATGTCAATGCCTTCTCCTTCAAAGATAAAGGGAAGACCTTCTTCTTGACTTCATCCTCGGGCAAACCTGCAAGCTTCAATAATCCACAAACTTCATCCACATATATTAGATGCATATCACGATGTAATGTTCTATCTCCTGTATAAGGATTAGCTAGCAATTTCTCTATCATACCCGAAGGAATTTCATAACAAATATTTTTAGTAGGTGCAGTAGGTTGAGGGGAAACTCTTTGCTCTTTCGTTCAGGGTGAAGATACCCTGATAAAACCCCTCAAAGGATTATTTTCCATAGTAACAAGTGACAGTAAATTTCCGCACACTATATAAATGTTTCCTTTCCAAATTCCACTTACCAAAGGCACTTCACTCCCCGGCAACGGCGCCAGAAAAGAGTCTTGATGACCCACAAGTATAGGGTATCCATCGTAGTCCTTTTGATAAGAAAGAGTGTCGAACCCAACAAGGAGCAGAAGGAAATGACTAGCGGTTTTCAGCAAGCTATTCTTTGCAAGCACTAAAATTATCGGTAACAGATAGTTTTGTGATAAGGTAATTCGTAACAAGTAACAAGTAACAAAAGTAAACAAGGTGCATCAAGGTGGCCCAATCCTTTTTGTAGCAAAGGACAAGCCTGGACAAACTCTTATATAAAGGAAAGGGCTCCCGAGGACACATGGGAATTATCGTCAAGCTAGTTTACATCACACTCATATGATTCGCGTTCATTACTTTGATAATTTGATATGTGGGTGGACCGGTGCTTGGGTACTGCCCTTCCTTGGACAAGCATCCCACTTATGATTAACCCCCTCGCAAGCATCCGCAACTACGAAAGAAGAATTAAGGTAAACCTAACCATAGCATGAAACATATGGATCCAAATCAGCCCCTTACGAAGCAACGCATAAACTATGGTTTAAGCTTCTGTCACTCTAGCAACCCCATCATCTACTTATTACTTCCCAATGCCTTCCCCTAGGCCCAAATCATGGTGAGGTGTCATGTAGTCGATGTTCACATAACACCACTAGACGAGAGACAACATACATCTCATCAAAATATCGAACGAATACCAAATTCACATGATTACTTATAACAAGACTTCTCCCATGTCCTCGGGAAAAAACATAACTACTCACAAAGCATATTCATGTTCATAATCAAAGGATTATTAATTATCATTAAGGATCTGAACACTACTAGCAACCCACAGGTACCAATCTGAGGTTTTGAGACAAAGATCGGATACAATTGATGAACTAGAGTTTGAGAGGTGATGGTGCTGGTGAAGATGTGATGTAGATTGACCTCCTCTCGATGAGAGGATCGTTGGTGATGACGATGGCTTAGATTTCCCCCTCCGGGACAGAAGTTTCCCCAGCAGAACAGCTCTGCCAGAGCCCTAGATTGGTTCTGCCCAAGTTGCACCTCGAGATGGCGGCGCTTTGTCCCGAAAGATTCCTCTTGATTTTTTCTAGGTTAACACCCTTCATATAGCAGAAGATGGACACCGGGGGCCTGCCAGGTGGACAACAAAGTAGGGGGGCGCCCTGGGGGGTAGGGTGCGCCCCCACCCTTGTGGTTGCCTAGTGGGTCCCCTCTAGTGCTTTCTTCACCCAATAGTTTTTATATATTAAAAAATAATTCTCCATGAAGTTTTAGGACTTTTGGAGTTGTCCAGGATAGGTCCTCAGATTTGCTCCTTTTCCAGTCCAGAATTCCAGCTGCCGGCATTCTCCCTCTTCATGTAAACCTTGTGAAATAAGAGAGAAAGGCATAAATATTGCGCTATAATGTGTAATAACAGCCCGTAATGCAATAAATATCAATATAAAAGCATGACGGAAAATGGACGTATCAAGGGGTCCGGCGAAAACCTCGTCCGGCGGCACGTAGCGGTCCTCCTCGTCGCTACTCTTTGACTGAGCATCCTCGGGGGGCGGCGACTCCTGGTCGGCATGTGGGCAGATCGGCGGCACCATGGCAGAGATTTGAGAGAGAGAGAGAGGGTGAGCGAGGGAGGATGTAGATGAAAATGCAGGTGGGACGACGTGAGCAAGGTAGTATTTATTGCGGCCGGAATCTAGATCGACGGGAACAGTACACACGCCGGTCGCCGGAATTTACGAGTACTGTAGTTTGAATTACACACGATTCCCGCAACAAAATCCGTGTGTGAACTTAATAGCTGATGGTTTCCAATACAAAACCGTGTTTGATTAATAACTTGTGCCACTCACCTTCCAAACCTCAAGGCACGAAATAGAGTGCCAATCAGGGGGGGTTATCATGCCAGATCTTTACGTTTTCTTATTTGAACACCAGATATTTACATCGCCTGATGATTTTTTTAATATTTTGGAATCTAAATTCCATGGCACTCCATGCATGTGTCCAAGCCGTGACACCGATATGCTTGAAAATTCGTTCCAATTTACTACACATGGAATTATCTCGCACACAAGTACGCAAATATTTTTTTCAAACCATTAAGGTTAGCCGCTGCATGTAGATGTAGTTCAAATTTGGATTACGGTCATTAAATGGCTAGAAAATCACTTAGATGTCTTAAAAGGTCAAATGACCCCTGAAATTTTCCAAATTTTGACATGACAATTGTATTAGTGCATGTCAACTGTAAAAAAATTTGGAGCCCATAAGAGGAAGCTATCGCCACTACAAAAAAAGACATATCCGTGACATTTTGGGCCGAACGAATTTTTTCCTGTCATTTATGAAACTTCTATGACGATAATTGTGACAGAACCCGGTATCATCATAGATGTGGTGGGCTCCTACTTCTATGACAAAAAATCATGACAGAAAATGGGCTTTTCATCCTGGGCGGGCCGGAGACGCAGGTGCATGACATTCTTTGGGCCCCCATGATGGAAAAAATCATGGTAGAAACGAGGGCGAGGTAAAATTCAGGGAGTTCCCGGTTACGATGGGTGTTCGGGGCCGAGCGATGCATGGAGGTTTGCATGTTTCTCTCATACACTACGCGCATCTGTGCGAGGCGTTGGGCTCTAACTGAACCTGAGCGAGGCATTCACTTACTGAACCCGAGTGATTACATTGGCTACGCGTTACTAAACCCGAGCGATCGATCGATCCCTGGCTGTTAACTGAACCCGATCGAGCAATTCCTTCGCTACTGCTACTAACTGAAGCCGATCGAACCTGCTGCCTCATGATGAACAATGTGCGTTGTTGGGGGTTGGATGAACAGTTCCCGGTGGGGGTTGGATGAACAGGACCCCGTGGTAGTAGAGGTCGTTGCCGCTGGATGAACAGGACCCCAATCAAGACGAGGCTGCCACACACCCGAGCCAGTTGGGGGTGGATGAACAGGACCCCGTGGAGGGCTGGTTGAACACGACCCCGTGTGGAGGGCTGGTTGAGAAGTAGCCAGTGGAGGCTGGATGAACAGGACCCCGTGGAGGGCTGGTTGAACAGTACCCGGTGGAGGCTGGATGAACAAGAGCTTGTGGAGGTAAGAGGGAGACGCCATGGATGAACAGTAGTAGGTGGAGGCTGGAGGAGGTTGACCGTGGATGAACAGTAGCCTGTGGAGTCCCGTTTTGCGGTACGCCACACCCCTCCCGATCAACAGGACCCGTTTCGACCGTAGGAGGTCGAAGAGAAGTCCGTTTCCACCATTTTGCGGTACGCCAGACCCCTCCCAATGAACATGATCCCATTTCGACCATAGGCAATCGAACAGAAGGCCGTTTCCTCTGTTTTGCGGTACGCCAGGCCTTGTTTTGGCTATTCCGTCCAAGACGGTTGGCTCCGGATGAACGAGATGCGTTCTGTTGCCTCCTGATGAACACAACACAGTTTCTCCATTCCGACCCAGTAGGTTGGCTGCCGATGAACAGGACGCCATCACTGATCTCCGCTGCATACGGTTTGTCCGGGTGGGTCCCAGCTGCTAGGGAGGTAAGGCGGCACTTCCTTGCGTGTGAAGGTATATCTGGTGGGTCCCAGCTGTCAGGAGGAGAATCATATTTTTTGCCCGTAATATGGACGCACTTCCTTGCGTGTGAAGATGTAGCTGGTGGGTCCCAGCAGTCAGGGGGGAACGTTTTTTTGCAATATATGGTGGCTCGTCCGGTGGGTCCCTGCTGTTAGGTGGAGGAATCATTATTTTGTGCGTAATAAGGAGGCACTTCCTTGCTGCGGCCATGGACCCAGCTATCAACCTCTCCACATACAGTACTCTTCCGATGGAAGTTGTTCCTTGACCACATTGACCACGCCACGCTAGGAGCACCAAGGCGGTGGATGACGGTGAGTGTAGGATCTAGAAGTAGATGTGTCTAGAGGGGGGTGATTAGACACATAATGCTCAAGTTGCAATTTTTAAGCTTTTTCGGTTTAAGTGGAGTTTAGGCACAATTTCAACACACTCAATACATATCAAGCAAGCATGCAAAGAATATATGAGCAGCGGAATGTAAAGCATGCAACTTGCAAGAATGTAAAGAGAAGGGTTTGGAGAATTCAAACGCAAGTGGAGACACGGATGTTTTTCCCGTGGTTCGGATAGGTGGTGCTATCCTACATCCACGTTGATGGAGACTTCAACCCACGAAGGGTAACGGTCGCGCGAGTCCACACAGGGCTCCACCCACGAAGGGTCCACGAAGAAGCAACCACCCACAAAGGGTCCACAAAGAAGCAACCTTGTCTATCCCACCATGGCCATCGCCCACACAGGACTTGCCTCACTAGCGGTAGATCTTCACGAAGTAGGCGATCTCCTTGCCCTTACAAACTCCTTGGTTCAACTCCACAATCTTGTCGGAGGCTCCCAAGTGACACCTAGACAATCTAGGAGACACCACTCTCCAAGAAGTAACAAATGGTGTGTAGGTAATGAACTCCTTGCTCTTGTGCTTCAAATGATAGTCTCCCCAACACTCAACTCTCTCTCATAGGATTTGGATTTTGTGGAAAGAAGATTTGAGTGGAAAGCAACTTGGGGAAGGCTAGAGATCAAGATTCATATGGTAGGAATGGAATATCTTGGTCTCAACACATGAGTAGGTGGTTCTCTCTCAGAACATATGAGTTGGAATGGTGTATGCGTTCTGATGGCTCTCTCATCGAGTGAGGAGGAGGTGGAGGGGTATATATAGCCTCCACACAAAATCCAACCGTTACACACAGTTTTCCAATCTCGGTGGGACCGAATCAATAAACTCGGTCGGACCGAAAATGTAAACCTAGTGACCGTTAGAGATTTCGGTGGGACCGACTGGATCAACTCGGTGGGACCGATGTGCTAGGGTTAGGGCAAATCCAAAACTCGGTTTGACCGATTACTCAAACTCGGTGGGACCGATTTGGGTAATAAGTGAAACTGAGATTTGATCAAGCAAACTCGGTGGGACCGATTGCATATCTCGGTGGGACCGAGAATATTGCAATGGGTAACAGAGAGTTTGCAAGCCCATCTCGGTGAGACCGAGATCCCATCGGTGAGACCGAACTGATTAGGGTTTGGCAGTGGCTTATGACAAGTGAAACTCGGTGGTGCCGGATAGGAAGAATCGGTAGGACTGAGTTTGGCTTCGGGTTTAGGTCATATGTGGATGTGGGAAAGTAGCTGAGGGTTTTGGAGCATATCACTAAGCACATGAAGCAAGAGGCTCATTAAGCAACACCTCATCCCTCCTTGATAGTATTGGCTTTTCCTAAAGACTCAATGTGATCTTGGATCACTAAAATGTAAAATGAGGAGTCTTGAGCTTGAAGCTTTAGCCAATCCTTTGTCCTTAGCATCTTGAAGGAGTTCCCACAACCTTTAGTCCATGCCACTCCATTGTTGAACTTATCTAAAACATGCTAGATCGAAATGTTAGTCCAACAAGAGATATGTTGTCATCAATTATCAAAACCACCTAGGGAGCACTTGTGCTTTCAGTGAGGCCTAGGAAGGGGATGACGCAGAGCCGGGGAAGAAGCGGCAGTGGATGCCCACGCGGAGAGGAGTACGAGGGTTGACTGGTTCGGCTATGGTGTGAGGCCATCGTCACCGCAGAATAACAGGGGTTGTGGGTGAGTAGAGGGATGGCCTAGCCAGAGGTTGAAGTAGGGTGGGGTGATCAGTCCTGCGTGGTAGCAGAGCCGGCCACGGGAGGCAAGAGCAGGCGACATGATCGGCGCTAGTTTCCGCGGCTGGAGCAAGAAGACCAGAGGTTGAATAAGCACTACGGCCATTGGATGGACATCATACGGTCACTGGAGCTAGAATCGTTCATATTGACTAAGTTGACAAAGCCCTCCGTCCGCGTCAGTAGGCCCACAAGTCAGCCTCCCACTATGGTGTGTCCCAGCTAGCAGGGGAAGTATTCATTTTTTTTGTGCGTAATAAGGAGGCACTTCCTTGCATGCGAAGATATAGCTAGTGGGTCCGAGTTGTCAGCGGGAGGAATGTTTGTTTCGCAAAATACAGAGGCCCTTCTGATGGGTCCCAGCTGTCAGGTGGAGGAATCATTATTTTGCGTGTAATAAGGAGGCACTTTCTTTTGTGGGTCCCTACTATCAGTCTCTCCACCTACATCGCTCCTCCAATGGCTGTTGTTTGTTGACCACGCCGCGCCGAGAGCACAAACGCGGTGGACGAGGGCGAGGCCTAGGATGGGAACGACCCGGAGCTGGCAAAGCCACAATAGCGGATGCCCATGCTGAGGGGAGTACGAGCACTGATTGGTCGGCTGCGGGGTGTGGCTGATGTCGCCGGAAAATAACAAGATGTGTGGGTGGGTAGAGGGGTGGCCTGGCGGTAGCACAACCGGCCACGGGAGGAGGGAGCAGGCAGTCCCGCCGGCGCTGGTTTGGGCGGCTGGAGCAGGAAGATCAGAGATTGAAGAAGCATGATGGCTATTGGATGGACATCGAACAGTCATTGCTCAGTGTTGACTAAGTTGACAAAGCCTTGCGTACGCGTCAAATTTTTTTAGGACAGTGTCATCGTCAACCTAGTAGGCCCAGAAGTCAGCCTCCAAATCCGTGGAAAATAGCATACAGCCCATTAGCCATTATTTTCGATAATTTACAGCCCATTTGCTAATTTTTAAGGATATTTTGAAGCCCATATTCTTTTTATTAGCATTATAGACCATATTCTAGGCATTGCTAAAAAAATCAACGAAATTTTTCATATTTCGGTGGGGTCCGAACTCTTTTAATCACGAAATTTGGAGTCACGTTAAAAATAATTTTTAAAAAATTATATCAAAAAATAATTCAAAAAAATTCTCCGCGAAAAAATGAATGAAATTTAAAATCTTGACTAGCAAGATGCCTGTGCGTTGCACGGAACATCAAGACATTTGCATGAGTAGTTTATCTTGTGGGAGAAAAGGATGAACGAGGGAAGGCCGTATCTGCAAATGTGGAGAGGAGTGTGGGTAAATTGTCATATTTTCCTTCCTATCCATTAGATATAGATCAAACGGCCTATATTGCAGGATGGCAGGCACACCATCATCACCAACTCTGCTTTTTATAAGAGTAGAGAAATCCAGAAAAACGATATTTGAATATAATTGCCGTTTGGCTTTGGTTTAAAAATTTACAGCCCATTTCTTACAACTTATAGCCCATTTTCTAGGGAAGCCCATTTCTTACTACTTATATCCCTCCTCGTCTTGAAATATTTGTAGCCCAGCAGGGCAGAGAAAAGCAAGTAGGCCTCGGTTGGGTATTCTCCAAAAAAGAGAACTGGGCTAGCCATTTTCATAAAGAAAAAAGATATCAACTAGGCTCGTCATGTGCTTAAATAAAAGCTTATGCATGGGCTAGACAAGCCACGGCCCCCGCCCAACGTGTAGTTGAGCTCCATCTCTAAAACTAAAAAGAACTGGGCGACCTGCTGGGTCCCTGGTGTTATCCGCCCGTTGTGTATTTTTCTCGTTTATTGACTACATTGACAATGGCGTGGGACCTAGTTGTCAAACAATTAGGTGGAAGTATTTTTTGGCTTGTAATAACGAGGCACCTGCTTGCATAATGCAATGACCCCGGTGGGTCTCTACTGTCGGCCTCTCCACGTACAATCATCTCCTGATTCCTCTCAGTTGTTGACCATGTTGACAACGCCAGACAGCGGCTGGCATAGCGAGTGAACCAAGGCGGAGAACGACGGCGAGGCCTCGGACGGGAACGAATAGGAGCCATGGAAGATGCGACAGTGTAGTGGTAGACAGAGGGGAGTACGAGGGCAACAACATGTAACTCAACCTTACAAACAGTACAAAAGGCCCAAGGATTAATTGTTCATCAAATTTGGACAAAACCCAGATTGAACATGGAAATAACATAGAACCCAACCACTCTTTTTCCCAGTCACAAACAAATGGATCGGTCTGATCCATAAAATCAATATCCTATGCAAAAAAATTATTGGAGGATGACTACAAGTTGTTGTAAATAGAAGCCGATCACGTTCAGAAGCCCATTTGTCCACCGGAAACTTATTTTTTTGCTATTGAAAAACTTAAGCCTCATGGACATTAGTAACCTCGCATTCAACGGGAAGAATGTGACAAAGCTTCTGTTTGCCTGGTTGGATGCATATCCTTCCATCGTTATTGTCCTCAAACGAATGCCATGAGAACTGAGAAAATCCTGGTGCTTCTTACGCCACCGATTGGTTATATGTTTTTCTCCATGTGTTAGTGCCTAAGTACACATGAAGATTGAAAACAGTTAAGGTCTGAAAAAGAGTATGTCGAAAGAGCGACAGCTGAACTGTTAATTCTAGTACAATATATACGGGCTTTCAATGTGCATGAAATCATCACCTTTATATATAAATTCTCCAGACATTGAAAGCATCGCAGCAAGCCAATAATTATGTTCATATCATAACTAAACATTCCGATATATAAGATATTGACAGAATCCAACAGCATTGATAGGCTATCCATGGACAGCATATAACATAATATTAGTACCCAAAGTATACTCCAAGATGATATAAAACCTATGTGCACGAATGAAAAATGCAGCTTATGATTACAAATGTGTAGATGATAATATACGGTACCTGAAAAAGTGAGGAGCCAAACACCAACTCGTTGTGATCATTAAACGGATCACTAATTACACCCAAGGTCTCCAGTTTGGGTGCAGAGACGACAATTATTTGCGAAGGTTTATAACAATAATGACGGAGCAACCTTTGAAGTGAAGGGGCATCTTCGATGATGAGTTGTCGTCCTTCAAAACAAATTCCAATGCTTTTAAGGTGAGACAACTTTATTTCGAGACAACTGATAAGGATTTCTATTCCCAAAACAATCAGCAAGCGCTCCAAGGCAGGGCAACTGGAGTGGATGATGTTGTGCAGTGAGGCCTCCGACAGATAAACCACCACAAGCAGAATTTTTTTAGCGGTGGGAGTCGAAGCATTTGTACCAGATCATCTGGTAGATGGCATCAGGCGAAGGTGGCTGTGTGGAGAGAGGAGGAAAACCACGAGATAGACAACGGTGGTGTGGGCACAAATTCTTGGTGTTCGGTTCATGATATGAAACTTTCATGGTAATGGTAGAACTCAAGCTGCTGGAGTTTTTAGAATTCAGGGGATGTCAGCCAAGCGTCCACTGTGCATGGTATGGACAGCAGGTAGCGTGTCGGGATGCAGAGGCGTTGAACGGGGCTCTGCTGGTGAGAGGAAATGATGGCTCTGAGGATATCAAATTCAGGAAGGACAGATATCTGACGACAGTTGAGATTGAGGTGCGCGGTGCGCCATAGAGGGCGCCACTGAGTTGAGAGGACTTGTGTGCGGCAGCAGTCCTTGGTGGGGAGAAGTGAGATGATCTCCCCAAGGATGTCGTCTGGGAGATCGCTGATGCGGTCCACTGGAGATTCTACGGGTTCCTCAGATCCAGTGGGGGGTCGCCTCTTCTCCCCGCGCTGCCGGGTGCAGGATCTATAGCCGGCGTCGCCGCTGGCGGGAGGCTCATCTTCTTGGCGCTGGGGCCAGCCGACTCCATTTTCCTTGCGGGCATCGCGCCTAGCTCATGGGTTTGAGCAGAGTAGCCGAAGACAACCCTAGTGGCAGTGCGAGTCGGGAAGAAGGAGGTGTAAGTGCATCTAGTGCCACCCCTAGTTGGTTTTGGAGTATTGACGACAAACTTGGTTGAGGGACTAATGTGTTTGTGAGAATTGTAGGATAACACAGGTAGTAGTCCCTCATTGATTCAGTTTACCTACCAGAGATGACCCCTTAAAATATGTGAAGACATTGAAGACAATGGTGGTCTGTGAAGAGTTTCACATTGAAGACTATGACATGAGAAGACATCGTATGAAGACTATGGATTGCGGAGACATAGTTGTTTCATAGTTTCCTTCTCTTTTTTGTTGAGTCATATGAACCACCGTACTGTTAAGTGGGGTCCAAGTGAACAAAGTCAGAATGACTGAAGTGATGCTCAACCAAATCCTATGTCTACGAGCGAAGACAATGAGAGCAAATCTTATCAAGAGCTGGATAACTTAGCTTTACTTGTAGCCCAAGTCAAGCTGCCGCGTGTGTTTGAAATCTGACCGTTGGACACGTGTCAGTTCCTTAGTGACCCAGGGTCATTTCGGAAAAATCAGGTCAGGTTGCCTCCTGGCTATAAATAGCCTACCCCCTACACCATAAATTGGTGGCTGCTCAGAGTTAGTGCACGGCTTTTGTCGTTTGAGAGCAACCCACCTCCGAAGCCCTTGAGAGAGAAATCCTTGCGAGGACAAAGCCCTAAACACCCAGAGCCAAAGAGTTTTAGGCATCACTGAAGTCTTTCTGTCTACATGACCTGAAGACTTGTTACACTTGAGGACTGTGAATCCTCTAGCCGGTTAGGCGTCGCGTTCTGAGCATCCAAGAGTCATTGTGGATATCTGGTGAACGAAGTCTGTGAAGGTTTGGAAGTCTACCTTGAAGACTTACCAGAGTGATTGGGCGAGGACTGTGTGTCCTTAGCTCAAGGGGAATAAGGTGAATACACGGTCTTCTGAGTTGAATCTCAGCCTCCCTAACCAGATGTACAGTTGTCATAGCAACTGGAACTGGTCCAACAAATACATGTCCTCACCAAGCAATTGGTTCTATCCTTACCTCTCTCTTTACTTACAGTTTGTCTTTGTGAAGTCATTGCCTGCTTGCATGATCTGATTGACTTCACTGTGTGAAGACTGTTGTTGATTGGCTTCATTCTATCTTCCATCTTGATCCATACTACCTAGATGCTGATAGTCTTCGTGCCTTCACTTCATTGCTTACTTGACTATGGCTTGTCTAGTGTAGTCTACCTTCCGCTGCATATTAATAGGTTCATTTCAAGTGTTTGTCTTCAAAGACCCCGTGTTTGAAGACATTCATAAAAATCACCTATTCACCCCCTCTAGTCCATAACTAGCACTTTCAATTGGTATCACAGCAAGGTGCTCCCTTGTTCTGTGTGATTCGGTTTAACCACCTGGAGTTTTAGCTATGTCGACTGCAGGGATAATCAAAGTCTCTGTTGCGTGCCCTGTCTTCGATGGCACTAATTACCCCTACTGGAAGAATAAGATGTGCATGCATCTTGAAGCCATTGATGTCGAACTCTGGTATGTCGGCAAGAATGGCGTTCCCAAGGCCGGTGAAGGCGTCACCCCAGCTGATGTCAAGAAATTCATTCAACTGGATTCTACTGCCAAGAACAACATCTGTGGTCATTTGACCAAAGGACAGTATGGCCGTGTGAGTGCTCTAGAAACTGCAAAGCCAGTCTGGGACTGGCTCTCCAAGGTCAATGAAGGCGTCTCAACCCAGAGAGACTCAAGGATCAGTGTTCTTCGCAATCTCTTCAACCGCTTCAAGAGAAATGACAATGAGAATGTTCAGCTGGCATTTGATCACCTCACTGACATCACAAATGAGCTTCATTCACTCGGCGCCACTGAGATCACCAAGCATGAAATTGTCAAGACACTCTTGAGATCACTCGACAGCTCATTTGACACCCTGGCCCTGATGATTAACGAACGCCCTGACTTCAAGACTCTCGACCTGTCTGACATACTTGAAAGGCTCAACACACATGAGTTCCAGCTATCTGAGAAAAGAGATATCTATGGTCCCAACTATGGCCGAGCTCGCACTTTGAAGACAAAGGTTGTTTCCTCATCTGACGAAGAATCCGACTGCATTTAAGTGCATCTAGTGCCACCCCTAGTTGGTTTTGGAGTATTGCCGACAAACCTGGTTGAGGGACTAATGTGTTTGTGAGAATTGCAGGATAACACAGGTAGCAGTCCCTCATTGATTCGGTTTTACTACCAAAGATGACCCCTAAAAATGTATGAAGACATTGAAGACAAAGGTGGTATGTGAAGATATACACATTGAAGACTATGACAAGAGAAGACATCGCATGAAGACTATGGAGCGCGAAGACTTAGTTATTTCGTTGTTTCCTTTTCTTCTTTGTTGAGTCATAGGAACCACCGTACTGTTAAGTGGGGTCCCGGTGAACAAAGTCAGAGTGACTGAAGTGATGCTTAACCACAATCCTATGTCTTCGAGCGAAGACAATGAGAGCAAATCTTATCCAGAGCTGGATAAGTCAGCTTTACTTGTAGCCCAAGTAAAGTTACCGCGTGTGTTTGAAATCTTACTATTGGAACACGTGTCAGTTCCTTAGTGACCCAGGGTCATTTTGGACAAATCAGGTCGGGTTGCCTAGTGGCTATAAATAGCCCACCCCCTACACCATAAATTGGTTGGCTGCTCAGAGTTAGTGCACAAGTTTTGTCGTTTGAGGGCAACCCACCTCGAAGCCTTGAGAGAGAAATCCTTGTGAGGACAAAGCCCTAAACACCTAGAGCCAAAGAGTGTTAGGCATCACTGAAGTCTTCCTATCTGTGTGATCTGAAGACTTGTTACACTTGAGGACTGTGAATCCTCCAGCCGGTTAGGCGTCGCGTTCTGAGCATCCAAGAGTCATTGTGGATCGCCGGTGAACGAAGTCTATGAAGGTTTGGAAGTCTATCTTAAAGACTTACCAGAGTGATTGGGCGAGGACTGGGTGTCCTTAGCTCAAGGGGAATAAGGTGAAGACACGGTCTTCTGAGTTAAATCTCAGCCTCCCTAACCAAATCTATAGTTGTCACAGCAACTGGAACTGGTCCAACAAATCATTGTCTTCTACGAGCAACTGGTTCTATCCTTCCCATCTCTTTATTTACAGTTGGTCCTTGTGAAGTCATTGCATGTTTGCATTATCTATTTGTCTTCATTGTGTGACTGCTTGTTCTGATTGGCTTCATACTGTCTTCCATCCTGATCCATACTGCCTAGCTGCTATTAGTCTTTATGCTTTCACTTCATTGAATACTTTACTATGGCTTGCCTAGTGTAGTCTAGCTTCCGCTGCATGTTAATAGGTTCATTTCTATCTATTGTCTTCTAAACTTCCATGTTTTGAAGACTTTCATAAAAATTGCCTATTCACCCCCCCCCCTCTAGTCGATCACTAGCACTTTCAATTGGTATCAGAGCAAGGTACTCCCTTGTTCTGTGTGATTCGGTTTAACCACCTGGAGTTTTAGCTATGTCGACTGCAAGGATAATCAAAGTCTCCGCTGCGTGCCCCGTCTTCGATGGAACTGAATATCCCTACTGGAAGAATAGGATGCACATGCATCTTGAAGCCATTGATGTCGACCTCTGGTATGTTGTCAAGAATGGTGTCCCAAGCCTGGTGAAGGTGTCACCGCTACTGATGTCAAGAAGTTCGTTCAACTGGATTCCACTGCCAAGAACATCATCTGTGGTCATCTGACCAAAGGGCAGTATGGCCGTGTGAGTGCTCTGGAAACATCTAAGCTAGTCTGGGACTAACTCTCCAAGGACAACGAAGGCGTCTCAACCCAGAGAGATCAAAGGATCAGTGTCCTTCGCAACCTCTTCAACCACTTCAAGAGAAACGACAATGAGAATGTTCAGCTCACGTTTGATCGCCTCACTGACATCACAAATGAGCTCCAAGCTCTCGGCGCTACTGAGATCACCAAGCATGAAATCGTCAAGACACTCCTGAGATCACTTGACAGCTTGTTTGACACCCTAGCCCTGATGATTCAAGAATGCCCTGACTTCAAGAGACTCGATTCGTCTGACATACTTGAAAGGCTCAACACACATGAGTTTCAGCTTTCTGAGAAAAGAGATATCTACGGTCCCAACTATGGTTGAACTCGTGCCTTGAAGGCAAAAGCTATTTCCTCATCTGAAGAAGAATCTGACTGCAGTTCTGATGATCCTGAAGACATTGGAAGGGAGCTTGCTATGCTTGTGAAGAAGTTCCAAAAATTCACCAAGAAGAAAGGCTTCAGAAAGTCTTCACGATCCAGCTCAAGGAATGATGAAGCTTCTGCTCATGACTACAAGAAGAGAACATGCCACAAGTGCAAGAAACCTGGTCACTACATCTCTGAGTGTCCGCAGTGGGACAATGAGAACAAGAAGAAGAAGAAGAGCAAGGAATATGATTCTGACGACAAGAAGAAGAAGAAGAAATACTCAAAGTCTTCTTCCAAGTCTTCCTCAAAGTCTTCATCACACAAGAAAAGCTCATCTGGCAAGGCTCGTGCGTTTGTTGGCAAGGAAATGGATTCAGAGGAGGAGTCTGCTTCTGAGGAGGCAGAGGCGGAGTCTGAGGAGGAGTCCGATTCTGGCGTCGCAAGTCTGGCTACAGCCTACCTTGCCAAGTCCATCTTCAACACTGAAGACAATGACTTCGTCACCGACGCTGATGCTAATGACAAAGACAACTCCGCTCCCACCTATTGCTTCATGGCACGCGGTGCCAAGGTAAAATCACACAATACTCACTATCAAACATCCAGTGAAGATGAATCTGATTGTAATTCCAAACCCAGCTACAAAACACTTGCTAAAATTGCAACTGAACAACAGAAAGTTATGGAACATATTCAAAAAACTGTTAGACAAAAGCGATGACCTGTTGGACGCTGAAATGACTCGATCTCAGTCCTTAATTGAAGACATAAAAAATCTTCATGTTAAGTATGAGGAACTTGAAAGTCGTCATGAAACGCTCTCAACAACTCATGAAAAACTTTCCAATGATTATCTTCAAAGGAAGCAAGAACTTGAGAAATTGAGAGCGGCTCATGAAGATCTTCAAAAGGAAAACAAGTCACTTCGCGCTGAACAGATCAGTCCCGCTCAGGAAGGATTTGAACCACCATGTCTTAAATGCCTTGAGTGTGATAACGCTACTTCTTTTGCTGAATGTTCTACTGCTGCTACTGTTGCAATATCTTCAACTGTTGATGTGGAAACTAACCCCTCTGCTGAGGATGCCACTGCTATTGCTGATGAAAATGCTAGGTTGAAGACATTGCTTGAAACAGGGATGTACAGAAGTCTCAAAGGGCATCATACACTATGTGATGTCCTCAAAAGGTAGATTCTGAACCGAAACCCTAGGAAAGAGGGTGTTGGGTTCGAAAGTAAAATGAATGTTGATGGCTCTTACTGGAAACCTGAGCAGTGCCCCAAAACCACATGGGTTGCTGCAAAGGAACCTTTAGTGGATCCATCCACCCTATCTGGCTTCACTTGTGCTAATCCCATCGTCATTGATGAATCCTTTGATGCAAACTATGAACTATTTAAGAATCAGAATGGTGAAGTGTTTGCCAGGTATATTGGTACTAACTGCAGGAATGGGCCACCTATGAAGAAAGTCTGGGTGCCGAAAAGATGTCTAGAGAATCTACCTGTGAATGTCGTCATGACACCATAAGGGAAGAAGACAAACCCCAGACCACTGGCTTCATATGGTCCAAAGGCTTCATACAGACAGAGGACTCACCTGAGTCGCACTAACACAAATGTTTTGCAGGGAAACCATACTCAGGCCTATGAATATGAGTGTATTTCATCAAACCGCCATGTTCATAAGACCCAGAACTACTCTGCTTATTATTATGAGTACTATTCTCCACCTGTAAAACTATTTGCTAGGGCTCCAAAGCCAAAGTTCTCAGATGTTGCACTTAGACTCATTGCTTCGAAGCCAACCTTGAAGATGTGGGTGGCTAAGAAAGCTTAATTCTCTTTTGCAGGGAAAGGTCTCCAGCCAAAAATCAAATGCGACTGAAGCTATTGCTGGGGACCTAAAACATCTTGTAGGGCGCAAGATCAAATGCCCAAATGGTCTTATTATGTATTTTGTTCCTAAGTCACTTGCTACTTGTCCTATCAGTCCTAACCTCGATCTAAGCATTAATAATCCTCTTGCTCATCAAATGTGTATGCTTCACAATGCTCTTCGTGAAGCCTATCCCCCTAACTGCATTGTAGGGTATGACACCAGCTGCTTCAGAATGGATTATTGATAGTGGATGTACTAATCACATGACTGGCAAACAAAGTCTTCTCATGGACTCAACCCTACGTCCGTCTAACAAAAGTCACATCACATTTGCTGATACTGGTAAAAGCAAGGTATTGGGTCTAGGTAGAGTTGCAATCTCAAAGGATCAGCACATGGATAAAGTGATGCTTGTTGAATCCCTTGGTTTCAACTTAATGTCTGTCTCAATGCTTTGCGATTTGAAAATGATTGTGATATTTGGAAAATATCATTGCCTTGTTTTAATGGAATCTGACAAGTCTCTAGTCTTTGAAGGGTATCGGAAAGATGATTTGTACATGGTAGATTTCTCAGCAGGACCACAGCTTGCCGTATGTATTCTTGCAAAAGCTTCAGAATGCTGGCTCTGGCATCGGAGGCTAGGGCATGCTGGGATGAGGAACTTGCATACTCTTGCAAAGAAGAAGCACGTCATAGGCATCGAGGGCGTCAAGTTCAAGAAGGATCACTTATGCGGTTCCTGCGAAGCTGGAAAGATGACGAGGGCCAAGCATCCCTCGAAGACAATCATGACAATGACTCAACCCTTCGAACTGCTACACATGGACCTCTTCGGCCCTACTCACTACTCTACCCTTACTACTACTACTTGTTTCTATGGCTTCATCATTGTTGATGATTATTCAAGATATACATGGGTGCATATAATCCTCTACAAGACTGAAGTGCAGGATGTCTTCAGACGCTTCGCCAATTGAGCCATGAACAACTATGGCATGAAGATCAAGCACATCAGAAGTGACAATGGCACTGAATTCAAGAACACCGGCCTCGACACTTATCTTGATACATTGGGCATCTCTCATGAGTTCTCAGCTCCGTACATGCCGCAGCAGAATGGCATTGTGGAATGCAAGAACAGAACACTCATTGAGATGGCTCGGACGATGCTCGATGAATACAAGACACCAAGAAAGTTCTAGCCTGAATCTATTTATACTGCATGCCATGTCATCAACCGTGTTTATCTTCACAAGCTTCTGAAGAAAACATCCTATGAACTCCTCACTGGTAAGAAGCCAAATGTCAGTTACTTCAGAGTATTTGGTGCTAGGTGCTGAATCAAGGATCCACATCACACTTCAAAATTTGCACCGAAAGCACATGAAGGTTTTATGCTTGGTTACGGAAAGGATTCGCACTCCTACAGAGTATTCAACCTCTTTCACTATAAAGTGGTTGAAACTGTGGATGCGCGGTTCGATGAGACTAACGGCTCGCAAAGAGAGCACCTGCCAAATGTGCTAGATTAAATTCCACCCAGTGAATCCATCAAGCTTATGGGAACTGGAGAAATCATACCGTCTGAAGTACACCCTGAAGAGGAACTTATCATCTCTGCACCTAATCAACCTGAAGACAATGCTCAACCTAAAGATAATTCTTCAAACGATGATAATGATCAGCAAGAGCAAAATATTCGTCCAGTTCATCCTCATGTTGCAAATGAAGTACAGATTGAGAACATAATTGATAGCATCAATTTACCTGGTCCACTCACTCGTTCAAGGGCAACACAACTAGCAAATTTTTGTGGGCACTTTGCATTCGTCTCAATATCTGAACCCAAGAAAGTTGATGAAGCCTTCATGGAACCTGAATGGATTCAAGCTATGCAAGAAGAGCTTCAACAGTTCGAGCTGAATAATGTATGGGAACTGGTCAAGCGTCCTGATCCTCGTAAACACAATATCATAGGCACTAAATGGATATATCGCAACAAGCAAGATGAGCATGGTCAAGTTGTCAGAAACAAGGCTCGTCTCGTTGCTCAAGGATACACTCAAGTTGAAGGAATTGACTTTGATGAAACATTTGCTCATGTGGCTAGGCTTGAAGCTATACGCATACTGCTAGCCTATGCAAATCATCATAACATCCTTCTATATCAAATGGATGTGAAGAGTGCCTTTCTCAATGGCAAGATTGAAGAAGAAGTGTATGTTGCACAACCGCCTGGTTTTGAAGATCCAAAACATCCTGACATGGTTTACAAGCTCAACAAGGCACTGTATGGCCTCAAACAAGCTCCTCGTGCTTGGTATGACACACTCAAAGACTTCCTGAAGAGCAAAGGCTTCAAACCTGGTTCCCTGGATCCTACACTATTCACAAAGACATATGATGGTGAACTCTGTGTGTGCCAAATATATGTGGATGACATTATCTTCGACTGCACTAATCAGAAATGCAGTGATGAGTTTGGATACATGATGCAAGAACAATATCAGATGTCCATGATGGGTGAGCTGAAGTTCTTCCTTGGTCTTCAAATATGGCAGCAACGCAACAGCATCTTCATATCTCAAGAGAAATACCTCAAAGATTGCCTGATGAAGTTTGGAATGCAAGACTACAAAGGTTATACAACGCCAATGCCTACCAAGAGCCATCTGGATACTGACGCCAATGGTTAAGAGTTCGATCAAAAGGTATACCGCTCCATGATTGGTTCTTTCCTTTATTTATGTGCATCTAGGCCAGATATCATGCTTTGTGTTTGCATGTGTGCCCGATTCCAAGCGGCACCAAAGGAATCGCATCACTTAGCTGTGAAGCGAATTCTTCGATATTTGTCTTACACCCCAACACAAGGATTATGGTATCCAAAGGGCTCAGAGTTTGATCTAGTTGGATTCTTGGATGCTGATTATGCTGGTGACAAGGTGGATCGCAAGTCTACATCAGGCACATGTCACTTTCTGGGACGATCACTTGTGTGTTGGTCTTCAAAGAAGCAAAACTGTGTATCTCTCTCCATTGTTGAATCTAAATACATTGCTACTGGATCTTGCTGCGCTCAGCTTCTCTGGATGAAGCAAACACTCAAAGACTATGGCATTCATCTGAAGCAAGTGCCACTCTACTGCGACAATGAAAGCACCATCAAGATTGCCAACAACCCAGTTCGGCACTCGAAGACAAAGCACATTCAGATCCGTCATCACTTTCTCAGAGATCATGTCATGAAGGAAGATATTGATATCATTCACGTCAACACTGAAGAGCAACTGGCAGATATCTTCACAAAGCCCTTGGATGAGAAAAGGTTTTGCAAGTTGCGGTGTGAGCTAAATATCTTGGAATCCTCAAATGTCCTGTGATCATGCACACATCCTAACACTTATGCATGTTAATGACTTAGATGTGCAACACACGAAGTAACGTATATCTTCAACTAATGAAGACATACACTCTAAGTGTGAATACATTAACGCGGAATTTGACTTCAGAGCGCCACGATAATTATGCGTCGTGTCTGGGTCTAATACTTCCTATACGGTGGGTAACGCCACCACCAAACGTTTGTTTGGAGCATTTTCTGTTGGTGTTATATTTGCAAAATCTTTGCATTTGTTTTGTCTTCAATATTAACAGGGCTTCATGTTTATCTTCACTATATTGATTTGGTCTTATTCGGATATATTCATGTATTTGCGTTCTGTCCTCTACAACATTCACTTATAGCTATGTCATTGGATCTTTTGAACTAAGTGAATGTGATCGGACCCTAACCTTTCTATGCTCCCATCTCAAATCTATCTATCCAAATCATATGCATTCTATTGAAACTGTCGAATGTCTTCATTGCGTCCTTGTCAGCAGAAGATACAGAGACAAACATCAAATCTGTTTTAAATGCTCAATCCTTTTTGCCTAAAACCCGGAGAAGCGGGAACGACCACCGGACAATCCAGGCATACGTGGGAACGTGGAACAACCTCCAATGGGTTGCATGATCGCCACGTGTCCTTCAGATGTGAACCGCCAGGGGCACCTGCGTAATAATGCTGCGACGTCCCTGTCCTTATAAATACACGCCACACCCCAGTCATTATCTCTTTTTCCACTTCTCTCTCGCACAAACCCTAGCTCCACCGCTAGCCCTCGACGACGCCAGCGACGAAGCGCTTAGCTACCGTGACCTCACCGACGTCGTCATCACGCCGGCCGCGGGCATCATCTTCTCCGCCGTCGCCGTAGGTGTCCTCCGTCGCCAAGTTAGGGCACGGAAGATCGAACTGCTCGGCCTCATCTCCTACTCCGTCTAGCAGTTCCTCGAGTGGTAAATAAAAACTCTTTTTACAGTCCTTTTTGATCCGATAGATTCATCCTTTTCAACCACAAATGGTTTCTGTTCCTACAAAGTTGGATCTATCATGTACTGCATCTCATAACATGCCTAGTATGTTCACTTATGCTTCACAAAGTAGTTAGATTCATCACTTGTACTTATTCGTGGATTCGTACAAATCTGGAACCAACTCTCTACATATGAGTGAATGTCTTCGCACTATGAGGTCAATGTCTTCTAAACTGATTTATCTTCAAAATCTTCTAAGAAAGCATATGACCTCTTCCCCTTCCCTCGCATCTCTAATGCTGTCACAGGTACATGTCTGTGGGAGAATCCCTTGGTTCTCATAGTCTGCATTCATTTGCAGAGTTCCTACAGCATCACATAAATTCTTATGAAGCCAGTTCCTGTCTGACCAGCAGACGGAAGACTTTGACAGTGTTGAAGCCTTTCAGTCTAAACTTCATGGCAATAGAAAAATCAGTCGGGAAGGGCAGCAAACAGCGCCGTGAAAACACTGCTAAGGACCTGCCACCGGATCTCTTTGAGTTATACAAGTCAGATCCAAAAGAGACCTATGGAGAACGCAAGAACCGAATCCAATGGATTCGAAGACATTGGGCAGAGGAATGGTTCAAGTACAGATTTGTCACCGACGAATATGCTGAAAAGAATGCCATCAAGGGCCCTTGGGGAGATATTATATACAAAGGTCTTCAGCCCAAGTCAAAGTCCGAAGCTATTGCTCAAGGCTTCTACCCCTACATGATTCGTGGACCTTAGCCTGCTAATGCGGACCCATCCTCTCTGTTATGGTGTCATGAAGATAATCTCTTTAAGCGCAACTTCCAGTTTGCCAAAACTTCTGCCAAAGAGAACAACAAGTCACTAGGGTTAGACTTCAACCCCGGTCCCTCTTCTCCTCGTGTCGATGGCACACGCGATGCTGAACCCAATATTGTTGGGCCCTTCTACAACCTTGAAGGTCTTATCACTCATAATCAGGTTCAAGGGGCAGCCTTGGATCACTTTGCAGATGATGCTGATTCTGACGAAACGCCTGCCCCACCGAAGCCTGTGAAGCAAAAGAAACCAAAGGCTTCAAAGCCCTCCTCCGCACCAAAGGTCTCACGGGCGAAGCCTCTGGCCACTGCACCTCCTGAATCCAGTGTGCAGTCTGAAGATCTCTCTCGCATCTCCAAGTCTGACAAGTTGAAGAAGCCCATGCAACCAACTAGTCAAGCATTGACCCATGCTGCTGTTTTGAGAAACGACAATGACACCATTGATCTGTCTAGCGACAATGATCTTGGCGATGATGCTTGTTGGCGTTCTAGGAACGGGGGTCCCCAGACTTGCCTGCCTGCGGCCTGCGGCGTGGCTCAAAATGGGGCCCAGCACGGCCCATCTTCATCAACACAGACCCAAGACCCTCGCGAGGGGCCAAGCCTCGCGGGGCGGACGACACGGAGCTTCCTCAGGCACGGCCTCATCAGGCTGGCTCGCGAGGAGGCGGAGAGATCAAGGCGGGGTACCTCACGAGGTGCTCGTGACGCAAGCCATGATGACCAAAGGCGCCAGGCGGGCGCCAGCCGCGCAGTGTCCTCCTTTCCTCTTTGGTGCAAAGGGAGCAAGCGTAGGCGAGAGCATTAAGCAAAGGCACCCGTTTCGGTGCAACGAGACCAAGACCAGTCCAACGGCAGGGAGGAAGTCATTGTGGAGCCCAAGCCAGCGTCACCACCAGAGCCTTTGGCAGGCGAGGACCAACTTTAGTCAGGATAAGTGTACCAGATGTTCCCCTTCAAAATGGCCAATTGTTGGCGCCCTTCCCGCTCAATATTTGGGAAGAGGCCCAGGGCCTTTGCCTATAAATAGGACTAGCCACCCCCAGGGTAGAGGGGCAATCAAGAAGGGAGAATCTAGAAGCCAAGAGAGAAACTAGCTAGGATCGGATCGAGTAGCATCACACACATAGAGAGAGAGAGAAGGGCGACTGAACTCCTCCTAGCAGTTCATCCCCCCAGCCAAGAACAGACCCTCGCGAGGCTGTTCTTCCTTGTATTGCTCATCATCATCAGCCCAAGAGGCAATCCACCACACCACACACTGGAGTAGGGTATTACACCACAACGGTGGCCCGAACCAGTATAAACCCTGTGTCTCTTGTGCTGTTCTTTCCATAGCTTAGATCTTAGCGAGGCGGAGGGGTGCAGGTAGGTAGAAGGGGGAAATCTCCGCGCGCACCCCAGTGTTCGAACCTCAAGGGTCTGCCGGAACCCGAAATCCGACATTTGGCGCGCCAGGTAGGGGTGCACCGGAATTCGTCTTCCACCACCCCGTTCTCCTCCGACCATCACGTCCATGTCTGACGCTCGTCGGGCCCAAGCCGAGCGCCGGGCCGCTCTCGCTTCCCGCGTCGCCCAGACGGCTCCTGTCGGCGGGCGTCCTCGCCGTTCCCCGTCACCTGCCGTCAATGCCGCCATCGGCCCGGCGGGGAACGAGCAGCAAGCGTCGTCTCAGCATCCGTCCGTGCGGCAAGACGGCCGCACCGCTACTCCCTCGCTCACCCCAGCTAGTTCTTCGTCCCGCGCGCTCCATGCACCCATGGAGGCTCGAGCTACGCTCATCGCGGCAAACGAGCTCCTGCGCTACCGTCCCGTCGACGATGTCTACGAAGAATGGCTCGACCGCGTCGTCAATCTCGTCTGTGCCGCAGGGGGCTCTCCTGCGCCGTCCGTTCCGCTGCACCGCACCCCGCCCCGCGCAGGCGACGAAGCTCCGGGGGCGCCCCAGCCGCCGCCTCCTCAAGAAGGCGCCATGGCTCCAAGGCGCGTGGCCCCTGGGCGGAACCCGCTCCGTCAGGTGCCAGCGCGGCAAGAGCAGAGCTGCCAAGAAGTCCCTCACCCGCAAGAAGCTGCCCGGGCGCTCCCTGCTCCAGCACGTCACGACCATGCTCCTGCTCCCGCACGTCAAGACCCCGCGCTGCTCCCAGCTGCAGCGCGTGGGGACATGCAAGACCAAGCTCTCCGTCACCCAAGGCCTCCCGTGGCCACAGCAGGCTGTCGTGCCTTCACCACCGAGCTACGCAGCGTTGCGTGGCCCGGCAAGTTCAAGCCAGACCTGCCTCCTCGTTACGACGGCACGGCCGACCCTGCGGAGTTCCTCCAGCTCTATGAGCTGGGCATCGAAGCTGCCAACGGAGACGAGAAGGTCATGGCGAATTGGTTTCCCATGGCGCTTAAGGACGGGGCCCGCACCTGGCTCCTGAACCTGGCTCCAGGCACGATCTCCTCCTGGGACGAGATGCGCACCCGCTTCATCGCCAACTTCCAAGGTACTCGCGACCGGCCACCCGCCGTGAGCGACATGCGCCACATCAAGCAACAACCCGGAGAGACCCTGCAGAAGTACATCTAGCACTTCAACAATGCACGCCTCAAGATTCCCAAGGTGACCGAGGAGGCCATCATCTCAGCCTTCCCCGACGGCGTGCGCGATGTCAAGATGAAGGAGGAGCTGGAGATGCATGAAGACATGTGCACTTCCTTGTAGTTGTTCAACTTGGCAACCAAGTGCGCCAGGGCTGAGGAAGGGCGTCTCTCCCTCCTCGAGCTGCCTGCCACAGACCCAGAAGAGAAGAAGCCCAAGGCCAAGGATGTGAAGCGCAAGGGGGCTGCCGTGCTCGCGGCAGAACCAGACACCAAGCGGGGCAGAGATCAGCCGAATCTTCCAAGGGCAGTCGGTACTGTGTGCACCACGACCTCCACACCCACAACACCAACGAATGTCAAGAGCTCCGAGCCGTGCGAGAAGGAAGGATCGGCCGTCGCCCCGACCACGGTGACCGGGGCTACGGTCGAGGAGGAGGAAGGAACGCAGGACGCTGGGAAGACCGCTGCCCGCGCCAAGGGTGGCGCGATCGACCTCGCGAGGATCGCTAGCAAGACCCGCCTCGCGAGGGAGACTGGAGGGATCAGCCTCGCGAGGATCGCCCGCAAGGCAATGCAGGCCTCCCTCCGCTGCCGCTGCAGCCAAGGAGAAATGAGGACCGCCATCAGGACGAGGGGGCTGGGGGCTTCCAGGAGCCGCGCGCGATCGCTTGCATCCTGGGCGGGGCTCACGCCCCAGCCTCTCAACGCATCTTCAAGCAGTTCGCCCGCGAAGTGAATGCAGTCCTCCCCAAGCTCGTAGCCACGCGCCCTCTCAGGTGGTCGGCGTGCGCCATCACGTTGAGCTCAGCAGATCAGCTCAAGTGTGCGGCCACAGTCGGAGTCCTCCCGATGCTTTGTTCCCCAATCATCAGCAATGTTGTGGTCACCAGGACCCTCATCGATGGCAGGGCAGGGCTCAATGTCCTGTCCGTGGAAACATTCAACAATCTCCAAGTGCCCTACAACCAGCTTCAGCCAACCAAGCCTTTCTCCGGAGTCACCGACGGCTCCATGGTCCCCATTGGGCAGGTCCGCCTCCCTGTCACCTTCGGGGCACGCGACAACTACCGCATCGAGCTCGTCGACTTCGACGTCACTCACATTCGCCTGCCGTACAACGCCATCCTTGGGTACCCAGCGCTGGCCAAGTTCATGGCCGTAACTCACCACGGCTACAACGTCCTCAAGATGCCAGGAAGTGGCGGAGTCATCACGGTGCCCTGTGAAGAGAAGGATGCGGTGTGTTCCCTGGAACGAGCCTTTCAGGCCGCATCACTGGAAGACCCAGATCGCGGAAGCAGGAGGCTTCCCGAGACCGCCCCCAAGAAGAAGAAGACATCGTCCGGCCCGGCCCCTCAGGAGGCAGGTCCCTCAGGGCCCGCGCCTGCCCAGGGAGAACCTCCTTCATCCCATAGGAAAGCGCGCCCGGCGCCCTCCTCAGGAAGGGCTCGGGGGCTCTCCCCTGGAGGGCCACCGACCTGGCTAAGGTCACGAGGGAGGCGCTTGGGCACCACATGGAGGCGTGTTTCGAAGCACGTTTCCCTCAAGAAGGAGTAAGGCAAGGAGAACCAGGCCCTCAGGAGTTCGTCAGCAAGGCCATTCAGGAGCTACAGGAGTCAAGAGTCATGAAAGGCGGCCGCCGCCTACCAGCTGTGGCTCCCCATCCAGGCGAGGATGGTGGGCTGCGCGTCTGCATCGACATACCAGGGCTCAATCGAGTCGCCTCTCTGGAGCGCCTCTGGCCCTCGCGAGTGGGGCGCTGTGAATGTCCACCCCACAGCTACGTTCGCATGCCTTACGGCTTGCCGAACGTGGCTACCACGTACCAACGCCTCATGAGGGGCATCATGGAGGCTCAAGAGGCCAAGCGTTCCGCAGCCCTGGCGGAGATGGAGATGGTCCGCGAGGAGCCACCAGCGCCTCCGGAGCCTCCCGAGGCCCCTGGGCCTGGGGGCTCGTGAGGATCGGCTTCCGCAGCCCACCGAGTCTGCTACGCCAACACTCCTTCGTCCTCAACATCATCAGGTGACATCTTTCAAGTTTCATTTCCAGCTGGGAGCGCCCCCAGGGCTGCATTATTCCCAGGCCGCGTGGGTCCGTCCCTGCGGCATGTATCCCTTTTATTTCATGTTGTTAGCTTACCTTGTTGGGGGCGCCCCTCGGGCTGCATCATCCCCCAAGTCGCTCGGGCCAGACCCAGCGGCATGTATCCCTTTTGCGTTTATTTCCGGCTATGCGTTCGACCCACCATGCTTGATTATTTGATGCCTGTCCACGGCACCTCTTCTTCTCCATGCTGACCACTAGCACGTTAAAGGGGGGGTACCTGAGCATCGCGACTCAGGGCTCTTACTGGCTCTCCAGCCCTCACCCTCTGGCCTTGTCCACGGCATCGCGACCTGGCATACCAGCGACGGCTGAGACCAGCTCGAGGGCCGGGACTCGAGGACGTAGAGTGCCGGCATCTAACCAAATTTGCAGGGACACATCACAAGATAAGGCCCAGTGCCAGGCGCAACCCGCCTAGAGGTAGGGCCCCGTGAGTCCCGCGCTGGCTCACGGGTGCCCAGATACACCTCGCCAGGCCCTACCGTGCCAGCCATGTGTCAGGGCGGGTCTGTACACGCCCCGGGGGCTCCTCCCAGAGGGGAGCCCCCTCCCACGTACCAGTGGAAGCACCATGCTCCGTGCTGGCTGACGACACTGCCGAGGAGCGGCTATGCCCGTACACATACGGAAGCGCTATGCTCCGCGCTGGTGATGAACAACTGAGGGCGGCCCCCGGGCCGCATCAACCTCAGGGAGCCCAGAGCTCAGTGTCTAGCCTCATCGTAACGCCTTCCCTCGGGAGTGCCACGCGAGGGGGCTGGGCACGGGGGCTGCACCTGGGTCACGCCCAGACGCACGCCACCCAGCCAGGCCCCCCGGGCCTGGTTCGTCACGCGTCTCTCCCCGAGCGGAGCCAAGGTACGAAGGCCGTTTGAGCGTCAAGGGGGACTCCTGAGCATCGCGACTCAGCAGCCTAACTGGTCACGTAGCCCCTCACTTCTTAGTTCCAAAAGGCTAACGGTGGTTGAGGTATGCACGTGGCCGGGCTCTGCAGACGTAGAACGGTAGATCCACCCACATCACACCTCCCTACTTGTTGTTCGTGCGCCAAGGGGGACTCCTGAGCATCGTGACTCAGGAGCCTAACTTGTCACGTAGCCCCTCACTCCTTGGTCCCGTCCTGGTTTCCGGTCGGGGCTAACGGCGGCTGAGGTATGCGCGGGGCGGGCTCTGCTGGCGTAGAACATAAGCAAGTAGGAAGGAAAAGCGTAAATTTCAAGGAATTCAAAAGCAAATATTACAGTCCACACTGTTATCTCAATGCCAAACGCAAGTTTAAACGCCTCCCCGAGGCATGATACATGTGCAGGAATTAAAGGCATGACAGGAGCCACAACGGAGTCACTTGTCGGCGGTGGAGCAGCGCGGAGTGGGTTCGCCTCATGGAGCAGCGGGGTCGGCAGCGCCTTGCTTCGGCTTGGTGCTGAAGGCCCGGAACTTCCCCAGCAGAGCCTCCGCGCGAACCTTCACGGCCTCGGCAGCGGCAGCGGCACACTCGCCGCTTACTGGCTCCAGCAGGCTGTCGAGGTCAACGCCGGGATCGCGAAGGTAGATGTGGGTGAGGACCCGCGTCAGCGCTGCAGAAGACAGGACACGCGCATCGGCCTCGGCCATGGGGCCAAGGCCAAGGGCGACATCTTCAAGAGCGCGAAACAGGAAGGGAAGCAGCTTGGCGGGGCCATCCTCGGCGCCAGCCAGCGGGCTCTCCAAGCCGCTGTCGTAAAGCGTCATCAGCGAGGAGCGAGCCTTCGCCTCCATCTCCGCGAAGGCCACGCGGTCCTCGGTAAAAACCTGGTCCTTGTCGTCCAGCTCGACCTTCCTCGCCCCCAACTCCTGCTCCAGCGCGCCTAGGCGGTCACGGCGCCTCCTGAGCTTGACCTCCCTCTCCTTGATGGCCGCCTCGCGAGCCTTCACGCCTTCTTCCTGCTCTTGGCGAAGGCGGGCCTCTTTCGCGAGATGGTCCCGCAGGCCTTGGAGCTCGTCCTCCAGTGCCTTGCAGCGACCACGGACGTCGACCACCTCCCCCAGGGCTGCGTCACGAGCAGCCTTCGCCTCAAGGACGGCCTGCCTCTCCTCATCGCAAGCCGTCGAGGCCTGCACCAGCGCCGCCCGAATCGAAGCATCGGAGCGAATCCATCCTGAAGCCAGCTCCAAGCGCCCGGCCACCAAGCGAGGGTCGGCGTCAAGAAGATCCTGCTGCAGCCGGTCCAGCTCAGCAGCAGCACGATCCAGAACGGCAGGAGGAGTCGGAGAGACAGCAGTCGGTGGAGTAGGAGGAGAAGGCGGCAGCGCGACCACAGCATCCTGAGGTAGAGCCTGCTGCGCCCCAACGGCTGTAGTGGCGGCAGCAGGCAAAGGCACCTCGGGAGTCACTTGGGCCATGGGAGCTGAGCTCGCCCCAGGCGGCTCAGCCAGGCCTCGCGAGGACGACCGGGCAGGAGAAGCCCGTGCATCGCGGTCACCTTCCTTCACGGGCAGAGGCACTGCCACGAATGGAACCTCAGGAGCTCCCTTCGGCTTCTTTGCTGCGGGCGCTAGCCTGTCCAAGAGATGTGGACGGCAAGCCTCAGTAGCAGAACAAGAAATAAAGACAAGAATCAAGCGCTTACGGGTCGTCGCCAGTGAGCTCAGGCAGCCTCCGGCGAAATTTGAAGCCTGAAAGCCGGCTGGAAGGGTCAACCTTGGGAAGCTCGGGAGCTGAAGGCGCGTCTGCGGTCCGCCTCGGGGCCGGGGCAGACCCGCGGGAGATCAGCCCGGTCCTGTCCTTCTTCAGGATCGGGGGCAAGCTCCCGCCGCCCTGCTCGTCATCATCCTCGTCGTCATCGCTCGGAGAGAGGCGGAGAGCGCGGGACCTGCGCCGGGGGAGGGGAGCCCTCGACTCTCTGTCAGTCGCCTCGGAGTCAGGCCCTTTTTCCCGCTCCCCTCCTTCCTCCTCTTCGCTGGAGTCGTCGGAGGACACGTCCACCAATTCCCCGGGAGTTTCCATGGGCACGGGCCCGTCCCCGTTGAAGACGGGCATGGACTCCACTACCTGCTCCCAGTCGTCGCGGAGGAACAAGGGCGTAGGAGCGCCCTCCAACCTCGCCACATCGCTCCCGACCAGAGATTGGAGGACCGCAGCCAGATCTTCGTCGGCCAAGGCCGCGGGGCTCGGATGGGGCCTCCACATCGGAAGTGAGTACTGCCAAAGCGGAGCCAGCTGGTGCTCCAGGAATTCCCTCAACAGCGACGCGCCGGTCAGCTTCGCCGCCGCCATGTTGGCCGGCCTCAGATCCGCGTCCATCTTCTCCAACGCCAGCTTCGCGCGGGGGTCCGCGAGCTCCGCTCGACCCCAATCGCTGGAGCTCGTGGTTTGCTCCGTGGGAAAGATAAGCCGAGGGTGGATGCGCCCAGCATCTGCCAAGACCCACTTGCTCCTGAAGCCCTCAATCCTTTTCCAGGGGTTCGAAATGGCAATGGCGCCACCGTACGCGATGAAGCTCGCGCACGCGGAAGCAGGACCGCGAGAGGTCCGGAGGTAGAAGTAGTGGCGCAGCAAGGCCACTGAGGGCTGCACCCCTACGTGAGCCTCGCAGTAATAGGCGAAGATTGCCAGGAGAAGGACGGAGTTGGGGTGGAGATGCAGAGCCTGTAGCTTATAATGGCGGAGGACAGAGAA
Organism: Triticum urartu; assembly: GCF_003073215.2. Classification (NCBI taxonomy): domain Eukaryota; kingdom Viridiplantae; phylum Streptophyta; class Magnoliopsida; order Poales; family Poaceae; genus Triticum; species Triticum urartu. The sequence continues at coordinate 468,153,107 of NC_053025.1, read as the reverse complement.
GAAGAACTCAGAGAAGGGAGGCACCAGGCCAGCAGCAATGGCGCTTACAAAGAACGGATAGAAGGTGCTCCCTTCGCCCTCAGGGGTGGCGGAACCAGCCTTGAACACCTTCGCCCCATCGATGCCCTGCGTCGCCGCCATCCGGCGCAACCGGGCGAGGCTCGCCTCCGACACGTACGGCGAGTCCAGGGCAGATGAGTACCAAGCTCCGGCCAGGGACTGACGAGGCGCCATGGCTTCCTAGGTCACGCGGTCGGAGTAGATCTGGAAATTTTGGAGGAAGGAAGGAGAGGCGCAAGAAAGGGGATCTGAGCAGCAACCAGAGAAAGCAAAAAAAGCAAAGCCTAGGCAGATGCTGCTCCCTTATCAACTCACGCGGTTGCTGAGGCGCCCACGTCCAGTCAACCGCCACGTGGTGCACAAGGCCGCAGGCTGTTAGGGCCCGCGGCGCTTCGCTCTTGCCCTTTCGCCTCCTTGCACGGCCAAGTCCGGGCGCGCCTTGGGCCCGGGGGCTACTGTCAGTGTTCTGGGAACGGGGGTCCCCAGACTTGCCTGCCTGCGGCGTGGCTCAAAAGGGGGCCCAGCACGGCCCATCTTCATCAACACAGACCCAAGACCCTCGCGAGGGGCCAAGCCTCGCGGGGCGGACGACACGGAGCTTCCTCAGGCACGGCCTCATCAGGCTGGCTCGCGAGGAGGCAGAGAGATCAAGGAGGGGTACCTCACGAGGTGCCCGTGACGCAAGCCATGATGACCAAAGGCGCCAGGCGGGCGCCAGCTGCGCAGTGTCCTCCTTTCCTCTTTGGTGCAAAGGGAGCAAGCGCAGGTGAGAGCATCAAGCAAAGGCACCTGTTTCGGTGCAACGAGACCAAAACCATTCCAACGGCAGGGAGGAAGTCATTGTGGAGCCCAAGCCAGCGTCACCACCAGAGCCTTTGGCAGGCGAGGACCAACTTTAGTCAGGATAAGTGTACCAAATGTTCCCCTTCAAAATGGTCAATTGTTGGCGCCCTTCCCGCTCAATATTTGGGAAGAGGCCTAGGGCCTTTGCCTATAAATAGGACTAGCCACCCCCAGGGTAGAGGGGCAATCAAGAAGGGAGAATCTAGAAGCCAAGAGAGAAATTAGCTAGGATCGGATCGAGTAGCATCACACAGAGAGAGAGAGAAGGGCGACTGAACTCCACCTAGCAGTTCATCCCCCCAGCCAAGAACAGACCCTCGCGAGGCTGTTCTTCCTTGTATTGCTCAACATCATCAGCCCAAGAGGCAATCCACCACACCACACACTGGAGTAGGGTATTACACCACAACGGTGGCCCGAACCAGTATAAACCCTGTGTCTCTTATGCTGTTCTTTCCATAGCTTAGATCTTAGCGAGGCGGAGGGGTGCAGGTAGGTAGAAGGAGAAAGCTCCGCACGCACCCCAGTGTTCGAACCTCAAGGGTCTGCCGGAACCCGAAATCCGACAATGCTCTTGAGCAGTTGATAAAGAGCAAGCAAGAGGCGTAAATCTTCAATGATCTTCCCCTCTTTGAGGTGGAGATCCTGTACAAGTTTATTGATGAGTGGTTTGACAGCCCAGACCTCAGTTTTGATGATCTTCAACTCCCAATTGGCCTCAGCGTCTCTTTCCATGGAGCCATTTCTCCTGAGCTGGCTCTTGCACAGAAGATTGTTGAGCTGAAGCACAAGATTGATTATGAAAAGGCTCAGTTCAAGAAGCACATGGCCAAGCTCAAAGTTGAAGACATTCAAAACTTTGAGCTCATGGTGCATGAGCTCAAGGAGGCGTTCCACAAGAAACAAGAAGAAGCAAAAGGTTCTCGTGGGCGCATGAAGAATCTTGCTGCCAGAGTGTTCAAGGCTACAATGAAGCTGAAAAGCGCAAGGTGAAAGTGCTAGTGATCGACTAGAGGGGGGTGAATAGGCAATTTTTATGAAAGTCTTCAAAACATGGAGGTTTCAAAGACAAACGATAGAAATAAACCTATTACCATGCAGCGGAAGGTAGACTACACTAGGCAAACCATAGTCAAGTATTCAATGGAGTGAAAGCACAATGACTAATAGCAGGTAGGTAGTAAAGATCAGGTATGAAGATATTGTGAAGCCAATCGGAACAAGTAGTCACTTAGTGAAGACAAAAGATAAAGCAATCATACAATGACTTCACAAGGACCAACAGTAAGTAAAGGGAAGGGAAGGATGAAACCAGTGACTCGTTGAAGACAATGATTTGTTGGACCAGTTCCAGTTGCTATGACAACTGTACGTCTGGTTAGGGAGGCTGAGATTCAACTCAGAAGACCTCGTCTTCACCTTATTCCCCTTGATCTAAGGACACCCAGTCCTCGCCCAATCACTCTGGTAAGTCTTCAAGGTAGACTTCCAAACCTTCACAGACTTCGTTCACCGGCGATTCACAATGACTCTTGGATGCTCAGAACGCGCCGCCTAACCGGCTGGAGGATTCACAGTCCTCAAGTGTAATAAGTCTTCAGATCACACAGACAGGAAGACTTAAGTGATGCCTAACACTCTTTGGCTCTGGGTGTTTAGGGCTTTATCCTCGCAAGGAATTCTCTCTCAAAGGCTTCGAGGTGGGTAGCTCTCAAACGACAAAAGCCGTGCACTAACTTTGAGCAGCCAACCATTTATGGTTGTAGGGGGTGGGCTATTTATAGCCACTAGGCAACCCGACCTGATTTGTCCAAAATGACCCTTGGACACTAAGGAACTGACACGTGTTCCAACGGTCATATTTCAAACACACACGGCAACTTTACTTGAGCTACAAGCAAAGCTGACTTATCCAACTCTGGACAAGATTTGCTCTCATAGTCTTCACTCGAAGACATAGGATTTTGGTTAAGCATCACTTCAGTCATTCTGACTGGTTCACTTGGACCCCACTTAACAGTATCGTGGTTCCTATGACTCAACAAAGAAGAAAAAGAACGACGAAAGAACTAAGTCTTCGCGCTCCATAGTCTTCATGCGATGTCTTCTCTTGTCATAGTCTTCAATGTGAATGTCTTCACATACCACCTTTGACTTCAATGTCTTCTTACATTTTTAGGGGTCATCTCTGGTAGGAAAACCGAATCAATGAGGGACTTCTACCCGTGTTATCCTGCAATTCTCACAAACATATTAGTCCCTCAACTAGGTTTGTCGTCAATACTCCAAAACCAACTAGGGGTGGCACTAGATGCACTTACACAAGGCTTTGGGGCGACCAGGCATCGACCCCAGAATGGCTGCCAAGAACAAGAAGAAGCCTGATGTGGCCCAACCAGAAGCATCAAGGCGGGAAGAACCTCGCATTGTCTTCCCAGCCAGTATGACAGGCTCGAAGCCTAAGGTCCCCACAGTGGCTTCGGAACTCAAGAAAACAAGGGCAGCTGAAGCCGAAGCCCGCAAGCGCAAGACCAAGCACACCACTGACGATGCTCCGCCAACCTAGAAGAGAAAGACAAAGAAGAGAGACCGGGCTGCTCCTACAGAGCCCCTTGTTGTCGAGCCAATCTCAGTGGCTCGTCCTATGTCTGAACATCATGAGCGTCAGTTGATCGTTCATGAGCCTGCTTCCACAGAGGCTCCAGTAGTTGAAGACATTCCAGCTGTTGACCCCACTACAGCTAAAGACATTGGTCATCAAGACATTGTTGAAGATGATGAAGTCCTTCCTTGGATCGAACACAATGTGGTATCATCGCCTGTTCTCACGAACAGCGAACTCATCAGCATTGGTCGTCCATTGACGCCAATTGCTCAGGATGACTCATGGGCTGATCACCCTCAAGAATCCCCCCGTGATGAAGAAACACCAGTTACTCCCCCAACCCAGGTCACCACTCCGGTGATTGATGATGAAGACCTTGAGGCCCAACCAACTCCATCTCCACAGGCGTCGCCTGCGTTTCGCATGCTTCGCAAAGGACCAAGGCCATAGGTCACTTTGTCAAGTGTTCTAGAAGGAGAAGAGTGCCAATCTGTTTCCCGCAAAGTCTTTCCTGAAGCCTCTCCTACTGCGAACATCCCTGAATCTGAAGCCAAAGCGGCTGAAGATATTCCGGCTGCATCAGCCGATGACCAAGAAGAAGAACCAAGGGAAGAAGAACATGTTGCTACACCCCCGTCCAACCCTGAAGTTGTTCTCAAGGAGAACGTGTCCGACCCTCCAGCTCCTGAAGTGGAGGTTACCAATACTGAGGCGGCCACCAACCTCAACACTGAAGCCAATGACGTTGTCATGGCTGAAGCTAATGTGGCGCCTGAAGCTAATGTGGTGCCAGAAGTGATTGCACCCGAAGATAATCTGCAGCCTGAAGCCAATGCCTCTGCTCCTGTACCACCTCCAAGGCCACATACCATCGAGCAAGCATATGATCATGGTCAGCTTGTTACCGTCCTCTGGCCAACTCTGGTTCCTCTGCCTGCTCCCGAACCTCAATTTGACTATTATGTGGAGCACATGCCTCGGGTCCAGAAGCCAAAGCCAAGGCTGCCAAGGTTTCCAGGTACTGCAACCTCACCAGGATCGTTTAATCTGAATGGCTTCATAGCACACAACACATTCTTTGACAGTGACAAGAACCCCTACACAAGGCCAAGAATCTCCTCAAATCGATTCTGGAGTTATCAGCAATTATTCTGATCAGGGGCGCATTTTCCCTCATATGCGTATAGACTGTGAAGCCATTGCTGGATTGCCTTGCCTGGAATAAGCTCTTGACTGCTTCCGTGATGCAGGTCTGCTCAACTTTGTGACTGCCAAGGAACATTGGAATGAAGAACTTCTGCTTCAATTTTATGCTACCCTCCACATTCGTGGGTACAACAGGGATCCGAAGACTTGGATCCTTGAGTGGATGTGTGATGCCCCCAATTCAATCGTACACTAATCATACACGCAAACGTGTACGATCAAGATCAGGGACTCACGAGAAGATATCACAACACAACTCTACAAATAAAATAATCTTACAAGCATCATATTACAAGACAGGGGCCTCGAGGGCTTGAATACAAGAACTCGGTCATAGACGAGTCAGCGGAAGCAACAATATCTGAGTATAGACATAAGTTAAACAAGTTTGCCTTAAGAAGGCTAGCACAAACTGGGATACAGATCGAAAGAGGCGCAGGCCTCCTGCCTGGGATCCTCCTAAACTACTCCTAGTCGTCGTCAGTGGGCTGCACGTAGTAGTAGGCACCTCCCAAGTAGAAGTAGTCATCGTCGACAGTGGCGTCTGGCTACTGGACTCCAACGTCTGGTCGTAGCAATCGGGTAGAAGGGAAAGGGGAAAAGAGGGAGAAAGCAACCATGAGTACTCATCCAAAGTACTCACAAACAAGGAGCTACACTACATATGTATGCATTGGTATCAACTGGAATAAGGCTATCATATGTGGACTGAAGTGCAGAATGCCGGAATAAGAGGGGGATAGCTAGTCCTTTCGAAGACTACGCTTCTGGTAACCTCCATCTTGCAGCAGGAGAAGAGAGTAGATGGTAAGTTCACCAAGTAGCATCGCATAGCATAATCCTAACCGATGATCCTCCCCTCGTCGCCCTGTGAGAGAGCGATCACCGGTTGTAACTGGCACTTGGAAGGGTGTGTTTTATTAAGTATCCGGTTCTAGTTGTCATAAGGTCAAGGTACAACTCCAAGTCGTCCTGTTACCGAAGATCATGGCTATTCGAATAGATTAACTTCCCTGCAGGGGTGCACCACATAACCCAACACGCTCGATCCCATTTGGTCGGACACACTTTCCTGGGTCATGCCCGGCCTCGGAAGATCAACACGTCGCAGCCCTACCTAGGCACAACAGAGAAGTCAGCACGCCGGTCTAAATCCTATGGCGCAGGGGTCTGGGCCCATCGCCCTTTGCACACCTGCACGTTGCGAACGCGGCCGAAAGCAGACCTAGCCTATCAGGCGTTCCAGTCCAATCCGGCGCGCGCCACTCAGTCGCTGACGTCACGAAGGCTTTGGCTGATACCACGACGTCGAGTGCCCATAACTGTCCCCGCGTAGATGGTTAGTGCGTATAGGCCAGTAGCCAGACTCAGATCAAATACCAAGATCTCGTTAAGTGTGTTATTCTGAAATAACCACGGACGCCGACCAGGGCTAGGCCCACCTCTCTCCTAGGTGGTCTCAACCAGCCCTGTCGCGTCGCCACAAAGTAACAGTCGAGGGCCTTCGGGAACTCAGGCCCACCTCTACCGGGATGGAGCCACCTGCCCCTTCAGCCCCCAACATAGGAATCACTCGCGGGACTCCTACGAGCCGACCCAACTTTAATCACCACAAGTATCATATATTATGTATAAACATATACCCGTGACCACCTCCCAAGTGATCACGGCCCGATAGTATAGCATGGCAGACATACAAGAATGTAGGGCCACTGATGGTAAACTAGCATCCTATACTAAACATTTAGGATTGCAGGTAAGGTATCAACAGCTGGAGCAACAATGACAGGCTATGCATCGGAATAGGATTAACGGAAAGCAGTAACATGCTATACTAATCTAATGCAAGCAGTAGAGAGAAGAGTAGGCGATATCTGGTGATCAAAGGGGGGGCTTGCCTGATTGCTCTGGCAAGAGAGAGTGGTCGTCAACACCGTAGTCGTACTGGGTAGCGGCGGCGTCGGTCTCGGTGTCTAGCGAGAGAAGAGGGGGAAGAAACAATAAATATAATGCAAACAAATGCATGACGATGCATGACATGACAAAGCGTGATGCTAGGTGTGCCCTAACGCGGTACGAGGTGGTACCGGTGAAGGGGGGAACATCCGGGAAATTATCCCTGGTGTTTCGCGTTTTCGGGCAGAGGAGCTGGAGGGGGAAGTTGCGTGTCCACTATGCTAGGGATGCGTGGCGGACGAACGGGCCGCGAATCCGGATTCGTCTCGTCGTTCTGAGCAACTTTCATGTATAAAGTTGTTCCATCGGAGTTACGGTTAATTTTCTATAATTTTCCAAAGTTTTATCCATATTCTAGAATTTTGTGTTTAATTTAAATCCAAATTGACCAAGTCAATGTGACTAGTCAAAAGGAGAGGTGGTGGCCCATATGACACTGATTTAATAATTTCCAAAATATTTGTCTAATCTATTTAGATGGGACCCACTTGTCATTTGCTAAAAGGGCTAGTTAGCACTAAACTAATCCTAAGCTAAACATAGCCTAGTTAACAAGGGCCGGCCATACAGAGTCCAGCCAGCCACACACGCACACCACACACACGCACGCTGTACACACAACACACATACATACACAACACATGCACACACAGTGGTAGGGGTTAATTCTGTTCTCTGTTTAGAAAAGATAGCATTTTGTGATTTTTATGGGAATTAATCCATGCATCAAATTGATTTGGTCCAATGGAAACATTTGAGCTTTGACAAGTATACTACCTACAAATATTATTCTTACTCCGGTTAACAGTTATTTAACTGATGTTTAGGGGCTGTCTAGGGGGTTACTTGGTGTGAAATTAGAAAAGCTAGCTAGTACCTACAGTACCTAGCAGTACAAAGCAGCACTAGTGAGAAGCGGCAACAGGTGTGGGCGCGAGGCCGGGAGCAGCAGCCTGCGGCTGCGGGCAAGCGGGCAGGCGCGCGTGTGCACGGAGCCGGTGCGGCTGGGTTCGCGTGGGGGTCGTGCAGGTAGCAGCAGTAGTGGCCGCGCGCAGTAGCAACGTAGTAGCAGTAGCGATAGCAAGTGCAGGGGCGGTGGCGAAACAGCAGGGCAACGGCAGCGGGGAGCGGAGGCGGGCGCTGGGGTGTGGGACGGCCGCAGGCGGCGCGTGGTGACGGCTACAAGGGCCGCGGGGCGCGTGGGGCGTGGCCAGCGCGAGCAGGCGTGGGCGGCTACGACGAGGCAAGGCACGGCAGGGACTACACGCGCTGGTGCTACGGCCTACTACGGCGCCGATGAACACGGCTGAGGGCTCAGGCGAACTCGACGTCGACCGAAACGACGACGACGAGCGCCGTGGCGGAGACGATCTACGATCATGGCGGCTAGCTAGCCAGAGGGGTGAAACCGACGCGTGGGGAGGAGGAGAAGGAGCGGAAGCTCACTGGGGAGGCACACGGGGGCCCGGCGGTGGCTTAGTAGCAGCAGAGCAGCCGGCGTTGACGTAGAGGCGGCAGCGGTCGAGGGAAGAAAACGAACTCGATGTGGCCGAGGCGGTGGATCCGAGCTCCAAGTAGAGAGCGCAGACGACGTTGAGGAGCTCGGCGTAGCTCCTGGGCACGACGGCGGGGGTTCGGGCGGTGGCTTCAGGTGTCCACGGGCACGGCGACGTCGACGAGGAAAAGTAGACGGGGCGCGAGGGAGGAAGGGGAATGGGGAAGCTTAGGGTTTGGGGCCGCTCTGGGTGTATTAGTAGGGCGCTAGGGGTGGTGGATGGCCGCCACGCCCGGCCATCGCCGGCGGATGGGCGCCACGATCCCCCTTCCCCCTGTAGCAGAGGAAGGGGACGGTGGGGAGGAGCTGGGCCGGCCTAGTGGCTTTGTGGCCCAACTGGTCCACGAGGCCCACTAGGGGAGGCGGTGTTGTTTTGTTTTCTTTGCTTCTTCCCTTTTTCTTATTTCTCTTTTTACAGTTTTAGTTTTCTTTTATTTTGAATAGAAATTAGCTTTATAAAATATAGTAGCAACATCTAAATTGGTTTTACTAGTTCTACCACTGCCACATTTAGTTTGAGGTACAAATAAAATAGTTTAGTATTTTTATAATTTAAATAGCATTTAATAATTCTTTTTAGCCGTTGTTATATTCACAAAAGG